>NC_053161.1:38325567-38593067 GCF_016835505.1 Polypterus senegalus
TCATTTGTGCAATGACTCCTACTCAGTTTGGGTGATTGTCTTGTGCCTGATTGTTTAGGGATAGGCTTGATCTTCTTGAAACACTTTATTAACATAAATATGTTTGGGAAATAGATCAGTTGCGTTCTGCAAGAAAAGTGTTAAAAAAAACATAGATTCACAAGACCTTACATTTGCATTCATTCCCAGAACAAGCATATGCCAATAAATGGTTGCAAGGAACGCTCGATCCAATCTTTACATCATCTAGTGTAAGGTAGAAAGTAATCCATAAAATATGTTGACCGCTAACCTTGTCCTATTGCAAGACTTGGTAGTTCGTCTTGCACTCTTGTCTTGATTATTTGTTCTATTTTTTACACAAATAAGAAGACTTTGAACAGTTAACCATCAAAGAAATATCAAGGGGAACAGAATCATGTCAAGGTGCAGTCCCCAGATGCCACAGAGACGCTGAGTGAGTTTTTTCAATGCCTTAAGTGGGATATATATTAATCTCCGCATGTTCTTCATTGACAATTTTCCTGACTCCATTCTGACATCGGTTTATCATTGGGGATATTCCTTCCCAAGACAATGGTGACATCATAGAGTATGCCGAAAGGAATACCTCATTCTCTGAAGAATTAAATCAACTACACTGAAGAAAGAACTCTTGGTTTAATTAAGAGGAGGGGCATTGAATTCATTGTGGCCAAGTATAGGTTTTCTCTGTTGTTAGCAAAACAAAAAGCAATATAGCAAAAACCTGGATGAGTGCTTCACCGCTAATGACTAAAGATAGTTTATAAAAAAAATCAGTAAGAAGGAAAGCCATTTTCCTAACTGAACCCACACAAATTCAGTGAGTTACATGCTTGCATTAAGAAATACTATATCATTCAATTTGTAATTCAAATTGTAGATTTATACGCTGTACTTAATATAAAATAAATCAAACCCTTTTTACACAGGTACATAATGTCTTTCAGGCTTTGACCTATTTGTATCTCATAACTGGTATGTGTTATAATTTTTCAAAAAGGGTAGGCCAAAACTAGGCTCAAGCTCACCACAAAGATGAAGCTACAATTAAATATTTGAAAAATAAGATTCGGCAAAAATAGATTTAGCAAGAAAATTAAAGAAAAATACAACAAAGAATAAGCACTAGTAAACTTTATATTAAATAAACAAAAGTAAGCACCTCTAACTTATAACAAAAAATAAATACTAAAATGAATACAAAGAAGGTCCAAACCAAAATTCTAATAACAAAAAATTACATAATCAACATCCAAAACTCTTAAACTATAAAAGTCAAAATCCTAATCCAAAATCAACAAATAAACACACATCAAGATATTTAAAAAGTCAACACTAAACAAAATGATACATTTCTAAAGAATTAGTTACATTGAAGCTGTGGGCCAGGAGCACAGCAAGCAAAGCTGACAAATGTTACAGTAAACCCCTACTGGCTGGCATGTGGCTTACTGTATATGGGACTCTCAGGAAACTGCGACCTCAAAAGACCACAGCTCCGGACAACCCTTAATTGACAAAAAGTCCTCACCTATACAGAGAACACATGTTGTGGGCCACAATTTTGAAACGTGGGTGAAGTTGCTTCATGATCAGATGGTGTGTCCTCAGGTTAGTGACATTGCTATTGATGTCTGATATTTTTTCCAAGACTCTCTCCCCTATGTGGTGTACCTCTCTCTGGGTAGTTCATTCGACCTTAACCATTTTGATTTGTTTACAGGGCTGGGTTGATTTGGGACAAGGGGAATGGAAGTTGAAGAAAGGGAAGAGTATGGAGGGCACCGATGTGTAGAATGGTTATATTTTTGCTTGGCAGTTTTGCATAATTGGTTAAGGCTTTAGGCTTTGTGCCCTGACATTATGTGTTCAAATCCTACTTCTGACACTGTGTGACCATGAGCAAGCACCTGCTTGTGCTCCAATTGGAAAAACAAAACAATTTGAACCAATTGTAAAAAAAACAAACAAAAAAAAGAACAAAGGAAACTTATTCACTAGTCAGGGATACAATCTTTGGTAACTGCATTTTTTACTTAGATTTTTGGAATTAATTTTGGTTTTTCCCATTTTCTAAATTGGAGTTTTTATTTCCAAAGTCATTTTGACTTTTCATCCTTTTCAGGAAAATACTTTTTCTTATAACAACAGAAGAGAACAATAGACACTTTACAAATTGAAAGAAGCGTTGTGGTTCTGTAACATAATTCACAATACATTGCTCTGAATTACTGACTCAGTTCAAAACGTTTTCCATGTGCTTATATGTACAGGCAAAATTCGAATCATGTCTAGTTCCATTACTGAAAAGTGACTGTTATCTTACAATACACTTTTGTTTTAAACCTTAGAATTTTGTGTTCAAAAAGCTTTACACATCATTTAAAATCTTTTATGCTGGGAGTGACATAGTCATGTACTGTATATATCTTTAAGAGTTAAACACAGCAGCAACAAAAGAATGCATAGGTCACATTCCTAGGGCCTTAGAGTACATAGCATTATAATCTGCTTGTTAACTGCCACGGTTTTACTTATTTGAGTATTTAATCATTAAACTTATCCCTGCCATCTCAAATTCAGAATTATTTCTTGATGTTTTCATTAGCTTTCTGTGACATGATTGCAGTTTTTATCACAATAGTCAACTTATGTACAGCAGTAGGCTGTAACTGGTCCAAAATGTCGCTGTTGCAGTTAATGATTTCAAATGGCCTGACTCTGTCTGCTTCCTTCCCATTCCAGGATGATCTTCCTATGATCATTGCTCACGCACAAAATACTACAGCTGAACTTAACATATGTTGAGATCATTTGTCACTAGCATTCCATGTCTTCACGGCATTAAAACCCTTGTGCATTTTTTACTTTCTCTCACCCTCTTTGCCACATTTAAGATTAAGGTCAACTATAAAGAACCTCTTCTGTTATGTTTTCAAACCGAAGTCATATTGACTCTGCAATCTTTAAATGTCTTGTTATATTTGTAATTTTCTCCTTAGAACTAATCTGCTACTTCTTTTACCATTTGTTAATACAGCTAAGGAATTGTTTTCTACACCTTGCAGTACTCAACAATTTATATTTGTGGCTGTCATTCGTCTTATCAGCATCCGCTCACAATTGAAACATACACGTATTGGTAAAGATTATAATTGAGGAGACAGTTGAAGCTGACTGAATATTAAACGTACTGACCCTTTGGTGTTTCATCAGGCGAATTTACTGTTCATTCAAGGCCGGCCCTGAAGGTGAGCATGTTACATTTCCTTTAAAGTTAAAGAGTAACATTACCTCTGTGACCAAGACAGACTTCAGTTTATTGCTACTGCACTTCCAGACTTGCCTTACAGTGTATGATATTATTTGTGCACATTGGAGAAATTCCTCCTTTCTAAAATCAATATTAGTAAAATATAATTGCATAATAATCTTAAATCGCTGTATAGTAACACCTTGGTCAGTTTAACTTACAATTTTAATAAATAGGATAGTCAGGGAATTTGTGACAGTGAGACATAAATGCCCACATAGACAGAACAGAGGCTGGCTCGGGAGCTGTAATTTGGATATTTGACTCACAAAGAAAAAAGATATGACAAAGAAGGAGGCACATAACTGCAACGATTGCTCTTTGTGTCTCATCGTTTTTCGTTTGCCTGGTGTGTCTCTTTATTGGTTTTAATATTTTATTCTTTAGAAAAAGGGTATTGCATTTTAAGACATTTAATGCATTGCTGCAGACATAGTGGGGTGGTGGATTGGGGTAATTCATATTTTAATGATACCGGCTTCAGCTGAGTGCATTTTAATTCCCTTCCTTAACAATCACTTTAAGTTACTTTTATTAGTCCTTTAATAGTGAATTTTGCTGCTCATGTGACAATGTCGCCTTTTAAACATACCCATGTACCCTTCAATTAGTTAATGTGTGTGTGTGTTTTGTCATAGTCATCAGCTGTTGTTCTGCTCAGTTGTCTTCCTTGGCTGGGTGCTGCACTCTCAAAAGAAATGTCATAAAAATCTTCTTCTTACAATAAAGTAATATTTCCCACTGTTAACTCTGCACTTAATGCTTATTATATAAACTGGAGCTCTCATGATTTGTATGATAGACTTTTAAAAGGGCTCTTTCTTTTTTTATTTTCTTCTATTTTTAATACAGGCATAACTGTTACACCATTTATTTTATGCTGGTTCTAGAGGCATTGTTGTGCTTTTTTATTCAGGCATCAGAGAATTAATATGGTAATTTGCATGGCATGATTTGTTTTTGTCTGTGTAGTTCTAAAGCATTAAAGGTTTTCTGCCTGTGCCACGTTTAATCATGCCTGTAAAGTAAGAATCCCAAAATTAAAAATCCTTGTTTTGTTGCCGAACTGCACATAAACAAGTATGTCACAATGTCCTATTTTGTATTGCTTTAAGGTTTGGCAGAAATATGTAAATATATCATGCATATCAAAGCGTATAAATATGACAAAAAAGGCTTAAGTAGAAAATGAGTTTGGAGTCTTTGCAGTAGGAAAAAAAAAATATGTGTAATGCATTAAAATTGAAATATTTATGGCATTATAATACTGAGGAATATGTAACTATGATATTTTATTGAGAAGGTTTTAAAAATGCATGCTTTCCTCACTTCTTAATAACATTGCCTCTTTACTTTGAGATGGCAATGACTCCCAGTTTTTTTGCTTTCAGTTCATTCCTGAAAGTCTTTTAACAACATGATGTTAAAAAGAACTTCATTTCTCTGAAGGCAGATTACTCATTAGTCACCTTTTTCTAAGTCAACTTTTAAATGTAGTTTTTAGTAGACAATATGCAGCATTGACTTCAAGTAACTTGGAGATTTTTTTCCCCAACTAAATTCAATATACCACCCCTATCACTTTGATTTGCAGAAAATAATCAGCTATATTAGGTTTACCCTTTGAAAACAAGATCTATTTTTTTGACCAACAGTAGTTGAATATGATAATTCAGAATCTTCTACCACATCCATCATTTTTTAATCTGCTCTTTACATAGTCAATTAATGACAGTGCAGGAGAAACAAAGAAACTATCAAAAACATGCTCGTTTATCCAAGAGGTCATTCATTAACTCATACAGGACAATTTAAAGCCCCCATTTGGCCTTAACACACACATGCACATTTTTGGAATTTGTCTGACAACTGAGAACTCAAACAATGTGGGAAATGACCAGCCTGGGAATGAAACCCAGTTCAATAGATTCGCTTTATTAACTGTGCTATCATACTGCTTTTACATAACTAATATTTGGGATTGTATGCAGGTAACATAGCCATAATTTCCTTAAATAGGTTTATCAGCTGGGCAATAACAATTTTCAGTTTAAACTTCAAATTAAAGCAAAAATAGAATCAAAACTATAGAACCATCTATCCTTAGCTATGCAGGCTGCATACCCAGTTCAGAAATCTGAATCCAATCCTGAATCACTCCCAAAATGGGACATATGTTGTGGAAAAAGAGGAGTCTTAACTCTAGGGAAATGGCCAATTATGACTGAAGGGCAGAAACATGCCTGACAGATCCAACACAGGGTACATAAAACACATGCGTATACTCTCACTTTTACAACTTTTTAAGCTAGTAGAGTTTCAAATTAAAGCAAGTACATTTTTCAGGCTGAGACGGTAAGGTGGAATAAATGTTAAGCAAGCATGCAACAGGCAAAGATGTTGAATCGAGCATAAACAGTTCTACATTCAATGAAAAGGTCCCGTGTTAAGTATACATTATTCAATCAGTTTGTTGGCTACAAAGCAATGCATTGGGAGCTGTCTCTCTGTCTGACTGTCTAACTCTAACCAAGAGGTCTTTGGCTTCTCACTGTTGTTAAGATTCTGTTCAAAATTCCCTGAATTGTTCTGAACTTCATGGCTAACCCTATTTAGATTCTCCATCCAAAACGTCTCCTTACTATTTGAAATTGCCCCAAAAAATGTATGTATTTCTTGGTTCCAAGCTAAACCATTTCATTGCATTTATTTGCACAACACCTCGAGACAGCTTTCTACCCCTCACCTATATGTTGACTGTTTTCTGACAATATAATCCCTTGAATTATTGTGATTTTATATGCTGCTAATTTGTTATCTGTTTCTTGCAAATAAAAGATAACTGCTATTCTTATGTGCCTGGACATGCTAGCCACTCAAATGTATTAAACGTTATGTTGTTTTTTGTAAATCTTTTTGGATTGAGGAATCTGTAAAAATAAATGAAAGTGCTTATACTAATAATTATCTGTACAATGTTAACAAACCTTAGTTACAGTCATCTCAACACTGGACATGATGAAGAAACATGGAAAAACAGGACCTATGGTAGCATGTGTCTGAGAGATATGCCTGGTGGAAAAGGCAAGAAAAAGAAAGTTGCTAGCTATGGCTGGTAACAGAGCCCATTGAATGGATGTACTTGCCATGATGTTATTAAAGGTACTCCAGAAACAAATTGCAGCAGAGAGGCATTTCAATGTTTGTTACCTTCCTTCTTAAGTGTATTTTAGATTTGTCAAGCACCTTTGTTCTGTTTATGCTCAAACAATATCATACATTTGCAAGATGCTCAGCACTTATCTGAAACTCATTTTATATAACATTTCAATAATATAATTTTTTTTCATGTTAAGACATGTTCATGAAAAAACCTGCTTTTGAATTATGCCATTATGCATGGTGGCCTTCTTCAACTGTGTATTGTTCATTTCTCACACATGTTCTGTGAAGGTCATGTATCTTTTTGTGATGATCCTTTAGAGTAAGTTAAGTCAAACTCTGGCTGACCTAGACCCACTGGCTTTTCATTCCTTTAACGGGTATTCTGGCTACCAGTTAGTCTTATGAGGCCTTTGTCATTTTAAGCACGGGATTTATTGCCTTGAGAGATATCTTCTACCACTCTTCTAGGGCACTATTTTTTCTCTCATATTCATACTTTAGATTTAATTTCTAGGGTGTATGTGTCCCCAAGTGCCTCTGCCGTGTCATTTAGAAATGTTGTCTAATTGGATATAACCTAATCACTCTGGATTGGATTAAACTGATTTGCTATTTATTCATAACTCCATCTACAGGGTGGGCCATTTATATGGATACACCTTAATAAAATGGGAATGGTTGGTGATATTAACTTCCTGTTTGTGGCACATTAGTATATGTGAGGGGGGAAACTTTTCAAGATGGGTGGTGACCATGGTGGCCATTTGGAAGTCGGCCATTTTGGATCCAACTTTTGTTTTTTCAATAGGAAGAGGGTCATGTGACACATCAAACTTCTTGAGAATTTCACAAGAAAAACAATGGTGTGCTTGGTTTTAACATAACTTTATTATTTCATGAGTTATTTACAAGTTTCTGACCACTTATAAAATGTGTTCAATGTGCTGCCCATTGTGTTGGATTGTCAATGCAACCCTCTTCTCCCACTCTTTACACCCTGATAGCAACACCGCAGGAGAAATGCTAGCGCAGGCTTCCAGTATCTGTAGTTTCAGGTGCTGCACATCTCGTATCTTCACAGCATAGACAATTGCCTTCAGATGACCCCAAAGATAAAAGTCTAAGGGGGTCAGATCAGGTTAAATGGCCCACGACGACCAATCCACTTTCCAGGAAACTGTTCATCTAGGAATGCTCGGACCTGACACCCATAATGTGGTGGTGCACCATCTTGCTGGAAAAACTCAGGGAACGTGCCAGCTTCAGTGCATAAAGAGGGAAACACATCATCATGTAGCAATTTCGCATATCCAGTGGCCTTCAGGTTTCCATTGATGAAGAATGGCCCCACTATCTTTGTACCCCATATACCACACCATACCATTAATTTTTTTTGTTCCAACAGTCTTGGAGGGATCTATCCAATGTGGGTTAGTGTCAGACCAATAGCGGTGGTTTTGTTTGTTAACTTCACCATTCACATAAAAGTTTGCCTCATCACTGAACAAAATCTTCTGCGTAAAGTGAGGGTCCTGTTCCAATTTTTGTTTTGCCCATTCTGCAAATTCAGTGCGCCGATCTGGGTCATCCTCGTTGAGATGCTGCAGTAGCTGGAGTTTGTAAGGGTGCCATTTGTGAGTAGCTAATATCCGGCGAAGGGATGTTCGACTAATGCCACTCTCCAGTGACATGCGGCGAGTGCTACGCTGTGGGCTCTTGCTGAATGAAGCTAGGACAGCCAGTGATGTTTCTTCATTAGTTACAGTTTTCATGCGTCCAAATTTTGGCAAATCCAACACTGAACCAGTTTCACGAAACTTAGCAAGCAGTTTGCTAACTGTAGCATGGGAGATGGGTGGTCTCGTAGGGTGTCTTGCATTGAAATCTGCTGCAATGACCCGGTTACTGCGTTCACCAGACATCAACACAATTTCTATCCGCACCTCACGTGTTAACCTCTACGACATGTCAATGGCTGTAAACAAAGTGTAACTTGTAAATAACTCATGAAAGAATAAAGTTACGTTAAAACCAAGGTCATCTGAAGGCAATTGTCTATGCTGTGAAGATACGAGATGTGCAGCACCCGAAAATACGGATACTGGAAGCCTGTGCTAGCATTTCTCATGCGGTGTTGCTATCAGTGTGTGAAGAGTGGGAGAAGAGTGTTGCATTGACAATCCAACACAATGGGCAGCACATTAAACACATTTTATAAGTGGTCAGAAACTTGTAAATAACTCACGAAAGAATAAAGTTACGTTAAAACCAAGCACACCATTGTTTTTCTTGTAAAATTCCCAAGAAGTTTGATGTGTCACATGACCCTCTTCCTATTGAAAAAACAAATGTTGGATCCAAAATGGCCGACTTCAAAATGGCCACCATGGTCACCACCCATCTTGAAAAGTTTCCCCCCTCACATATACTAATGTGCCACAAACAGGAAGTTAATATCACCAACCATTCCCATTTTATTAAGGTGTATCCATATAAATGGCCCACCCTGTATATTGTAAATGGATCAGTGAGAGAAAGGCAAAGGGCTAGAGTCCCAAGGGATACACCTTTTAATGTCCAAAAGGTAAATGATAATAAATAACAGTTAAACAATAGAAAATAGACAACCATTGTTGGGTTTCCATTTGTCAAAATACTAATAAGGCTTCTTCAGGCAGGTCCATCCTCCTTGGAAGCTGCTCCTTGAATGAACACTGACTTCTGGTGGCAACATGACTTAAATACCATCAGAGACAGAAGGGGCAGGTCTAAAGAAGGCAGCGAGGAAGTCATGTCAAATGTTTTCTGAGGTTTTCTATTCCACTCTAAGGCCGAAATGGAAAAGAGGTTAATTGCTGTGTCACACACTTAGTCATTCCCCTGTCTCCCCATGCTCACATGTTTGACAATATATAAATTGTCAGTTAATTCTTCTCTTTACCTTGCTGCCTGCTTCATTATATATTTGTGTTCCATGTGTTTCTGTATCTATCTCTATTTTTTCAAGTCATTAATTTCTTTATCATTGACAATGGCAGTGGAAAGTGCAGGGGGGCCTTTATGAATTGCACTTCAACAAGGTCAGTCACCTTGGGTTGTAGTTTCAAAAAGAAGAGACAACAACATCAACATTTATTTCTATAGCAAATGTTCACACAAAGGATGTAGCTGAAAGTGCTTTACTAGATTTAAAGTCTGGACTTGGCTAGACACTACTTTAGAACTTTCTGCACATCACTACATCCAAGTTTCATCTAAATGTGTCCATGCAAGAAAATCCCTGATAAACTCAGCTATGACAAAATCTGGAAAAAGTGCTATATAGGTAAGGTTAAGTAGTTATATAGACAATGAAGTTTTACTCTGCATTTAAACAGATATATGTTTTAAACCTAGGAGTTCTGCTTTAGCTTTGTATTTTTTTTCAAAATGTTTGTAAAAATTTTCATGCAGCCTTTATTTATGCATTATAACAAAGGATATAACAGTTGAGAAGCTAGAAGTAAAATTCTTGTTGAGCTTTCACCAAAAGTATCTAGCATAAGGACTCATGAGGAATCAGACGCAGATAAATGGTATTTTGTTACATTTCTTATAGAATGGCATTCTTTTTTTTGCCTATTCCTTTTGCAGATGTATCCTAACAATGCTCTGCCTGTTGTATTCCCTATTCAATATATTTATGTTTGCAAAGTAAAAGTTATGGATTTCATGTCCTGGTTCATGTAATTGTATTTATCACTGACACACAAGGCCTGAATCAAAACAATTATTTGATTTAACACAAAAGACGTTTTACAGCAAACCTACACTCAAGGACCGGTATCTTAAACCTAAAGCATGCCATAAGATTCCCATTCCTCATTACAGGTTTTTTTTTCATTTGAAAGATTCAATCTATCATAACAATTTACACAATACCTTTCATTATAATTGGAAAAATAAATGTAGAATTGACGACCAGAAAACCCAATAAATTCTTCCCTTTTGTTTAGCTCAAGGTTAAACGAAGATTTATTCTGATAATATTCTACTCACAATTAAGGCAATGGTAATAAACAGAGGCAAATCGCTAATATTTTCAATTGTACCTATATGACAAGAGCCTGCCCCTTAAGGTGCATCACGCACTGATTGGGGGCCCTCCTGTCATCAAGCTGATTAATTCACTTACTTCATTGGACAAATGATTTGCAAATCAAGAAGAGAAGAGAAAAAACGGAATGTATTAATAATCAAAGGGAAAGTACAGTTGTTAATAATAATGATTTCAAAGCTTTGCCTATGAATGTTCCCATTTGCTATTTTGTGCCTGAATACTTTTCTATGATGTGATTTCTACAGACTCTACAATTACTATAAGTAAAAAAAGGTGATGGGGATTTGTTCTTGTGAGCATGCTTTTGTAATAACATGCAAATAAATATTTAAAGAGAAATAAATGAATAAATACATAGATTTCATAGCTGCCTGGTACTTAAGCACCAACAAGTTCTGAGAGTGCAATATGGTATTTACAATATAAAGTGATCTGTAATCGTAAAACAAGTAACATGTAAACAGTGCTGCAGAAACTTCCAAATGATACTGTGCTGGCCTCTTATTTTAATTCTTTAAACTTTAATGAAATCCAAAATGTGTATATCTAATTGAAGTACAGAGTTTCTTAATGTTTGTTCATTCATTTCTTTATGAGTTAAAGGAAATTCTCTGTAATATTCGCTTTTAAAGGAGACTTATCATGCCAGAAAGCACCATCTCCATAGATTTTGTATATGAATGTGTATATGCAGTATTTTCTTTGCAACAAACACACATTAGGATAATAATTCATGCTTTGTGGAGTTGGGTGACAGAGTTATTTTATGGTTAGTCTCAATCACTGCATGGAATTGTTTTTGTAGTGTTTCATCCAGGTGGGCTAGTTTTTGCACCAGTATCTCATAAATGTGCATGAAATTGTGACTACAATGTCCTCTCATGAGTGAGGTTTTTGCTGTGGATTAGTGCCTCCTGCCACTGACTGCCATACCTTTCAAGGCTGGTTTCTATATAAGGATCCTCAAATGGCCCTTGTGGCCACATTACTGAGGTCCTAAAGATCAGGAGGGCACTAATGAAAACTAAACCGACTGAGACTCAGAAAATGAACCGAATGCTAATTATTGTTGGGTAAATTATGACAAATGTGCTTTCTTCTCAGCTAGTATAATGAAATTATTAGATTGAGTTTGGTGTCCTATACATACAAATAAGCATTGCCGTTTGGTTGAATAAATGTCTTTAGGTTGGTCCTGGCTGGTAGCAGGGGTTGGAGATGTTGGGCCTGATGTTGTATCAGGGCCAGGGGCCTGTCCACGTGGAAAGTCAAGGATAAGGTCCTGTTACCATCACCCAAAACTGGACAAAGGGGATGTGGACAATAAAGACATAAATTAAACCTGACAGAAAAATATGTATTTGATGAGTACATTATATAAACATGAATATGTAAGGAAAAAAAACAAAAAAACAGCTGGACATCTTAACAAGAAGCATGCACTATATTTTATTCTTTGAATGCTGCACTTGCCAATTTGAAACACAAAGATTACTGCACATTTTTGATGCCTTTCATGCAAGATTAGAAGTTATTAATGCCTAGGCAGTGGCTAAAATTCCTTTTTGCAGATTTAAATATCATTTCTGATATGAATGTCAACAAACATTAATGATTAAGACTGACATACTGTATCAGGGAAATGCATTTGAAATGAAATCTGTCTTTGTAGCTTGCATTTTCCAAATTAATAATAGTAGAAATGAGTATAGCAATAATGTGAATTTTTGCCATGCTGGAATTGTTCTTTTATATTTTCTATCTAAAAATGAAAAAAAAAAACCCTCATATTCTGTATTTTCTAGTTGCTTTTTTGCACATTTTCTGTTTTGGTTCTGATTCCTTACCAAAAGCATATTTGCCCAAAATGTCTACATCTCTCCTAAATATGAAGCTTTTGATATAATGGCCTTTCTTCACAAAAATGCATTCTGCACCCTACAACAGATCTCACTAATTATTCTATTTCACTTCTGTAAAATGCTGAAAGGACATGCATTAAGTGAACCTTCTGTCTGAAGCCAGACAGTGCGGATTCCTGCATTCCGATCTCTGGTGTTAATTATCTTTTGTTTGCCCTTGATAATCCTGAGGTTGGTGTGCAGATAATGAAGGCTGAGAATCACTGCTAAGTATAAAAACAATGGCTTTGTCATTACCACATCATTGCCGTATTATAAATAATGAATGGAACACACATTAAGCAGAGAAGGAGAGTTTGTAAAATGACTTATATGAATAGATTAAATTACAAGTATTATTACTTTTCATTTTATATAGTGCACCCAAGTAATTAGAAGAGCACATAAAAGATTATTCTTCCACTTGTAAGAAAATTAAATTTAAAAAAAATGTTTCAAGTTGATAATGCTTAATGTATTATTTTAAATAACATTGGCAAAAAACATTGTTTTCAGTTTATGTGACGGAGATAATTAAGTTACTAATAAAGGATTCATTTTTATACATGTAAAGGCTCAGAACATTAGGCTCCCTTGTCATAAAAGAACTAAATATAATTTGCTATTATATAACTGTTCTTCACATGTATAGATAAAAAGAAATCTTAAAATAACTTTTTTGTCTTCTTTGCACTACCGAGTCATAATTTTCAGTTCAAATTACTGCTTTATTTGCTTTAACTTAAAAGAGTCACAGCTAGATGTATTAATGAAAGCAGCATTTGATGCATTTTATATTCAGTATATTAACTGTATATAAATGCATATTCAATAAACACAGACACATTTTAACACTGATATGTAAACACATTCAAATAGCTAATGGACCTTTAGTACATTTGTTTTATGCATAACACCCAACAACTACCCACTAACAATAATGCAAGAACTGTTTTTTGATCAAGATTATAAAATTGTAAACTTGAGCCAATTATATTTGGTCACTGCTCAAGAATGTTTATACTTTGAGGAAATATAAAACCAATTTATTTTCTAGTCCCATTATTTTCAGATTTTGCTTAAACTGTTACATGTAGCCATATTATGCCCTTGCAGTACTACAGTCAAAAAATAGTATATATTTTTCCAACTGAAACATAGCAAAAATGCATAAAAACACAAAGTAAATGTATTATTCATTTACAAAATTTCCATATTAACACATGAAAATAATTCCTCATCGCTCATTTATTTGACAAAAATCTTATTCAAAAAATATTCTCTGTTCTAATGTTACTTGTATGAAAAGTCTACATAAAAACACACAGATGTAACCATCATAGATGTTTCCTCCTTTAATTAAAGGCATTCAATTCATTTGTGTTCCTCTAACATAATATAAATGATAGTGATAACTGTTACTATGACACGCAAGGAAGTTGCGAAGGCTTTTGTGGAGCTGGGTAGATAATAGCAAAAGATAATTACAGTGCCATTATGAAGAAAATGTATTCGTCAGGTAAATAGAGTTCCATGTGAATAGCAACTTACACTGTCTGCTTTGTGAAAAGACCTCCTCTTTTGGTGAGGACGGTTCCTTTTAACCAATCCTCTGTCTGAAAAATGTATTAAATTAGGTGTTAATAAAAGAATCCAGATGTAAAGTCTTAGTAAAGGATTGAATTCCATCAGAAGGATCCATCTGATTTTATAAAAAAAAGAGGCATTGATAAAATTATGTTTTATAATTGTATTAATATATACTCAGATGCAAAGTACAGCAATTATTATTGTTTGAAATAGTAATTACTGCATTATGGCAAGCTGGAACAGAAAGATGGTTTATAATTCTTTTTGAAAAATTAAAGCTGAATCTGAAACTGGACAAAAATAAATGTAAAAGTTAATCACTGTTTTAGATTTTTCAAATTAGATTTGTTAACTGTATCTGTCTTGTTATGTGTTGTTCTTTTGCTGTCTTATGATATTTGTTGTATAACAATAGCAAATCTATTATGCCTGTAACCTAAACCAGAAAAAGGTGGGTAAGGGAAATGAATTTAATGGCTGGATGACAAATGCGATAAAGCCTTTAATAAGAAAAAAATCATATTAATAATTTTTCATGCAATACATTTCTGCAAAAATATACCACTTGTTTCAATAGCAAATGATAATGTTGAGAATATAAATAAAATGTCACTATATATAAAAAGAAAAATAAGGTTTAGGTAAACTTAACTGTGCTGTATCACCGAACTTATCTATCAAACATATATATGGAATAAAAATCCAAAATCAACATGAGGTACTCAAGTTCAAGCTCAAAGATTTATTTGGATTTTTTTTAAATGTACAATGAAATTCTTAGTTGAATTTCTCCTCTCAGTAGAATAATAAATGGTGCAAGATGGCAGCATCCCTGGGCTTCAGTACTCTTTACACTTTACTCCTTACACCCGCAGGGAATGTTGCAAATCATAGTCTAGTAGTGCAGACCTGTTGGGGTCCATGGATGCCAGCAGTGGGTGCTGCAAGGAGTTACAACTCTACTTTATTGGACCTTCATATGACCCAGTTGGGGTCTTGTCTTGGAGTCTGGCCAGGTCCAGGCTCATTTTCCTAGCAGGTGGTAACCTACTGGACATAAGCTGGATCCTAAAAGTAGCAACAACAAGTCTATGGTCAGAATTCACAAACTGGGCATTTCTGTAGACCCTGCAGTTTTGCAAGAGCCTCTAGTGTCTGCCCACAAGGATGTGATTGATCTCCTTCACCGCACCACCAGTATTGGTATTGGAGTACCAAGTCCAATAATGTGGTTTAGGGCGCTGGAACTAGGATCCAGCGATTTGCAGCCCCTGACTATTTGCAAAGTCAAGGAACATGGAGCCATTTTCATCACGGTCACCAGACCCATGGGCACTGAGACAATCCTCATAGCCAGTCCTGTCAGTGCCAGTGGCTGCATTGAAGTCACCCATGACCAGAGGAGTGTCACCCCGTGGGCACACATCAACCATTGAGCAAAGCTGCGAATAAAATGTCTCCCTCACCACAGTCGGAGAATACACTGAGACAACAGACAAGGCACCCAGTGAGTGCCGTAATCTGAGTCCCATAATACGCTCGTTGAAAGGAGTGACATCGGACACCATCGGAAGAAGCCAGTCTGCAACAGCAACAGCTACTCCCTGAGTATGACAGCCATCAGAGTGACCAGACCAGTAAAAGGTGTATCCACCTACAGAGATCTGGCCAGTCCCCGGTCTGCCTACCTCAGAGAGTGCCACCACTGAAATGTGGAGTTTACGCAGCTTCTCCGACAGCAGAGGAAGATGATCATCTTACCAGAGAGACAAGACTTTCCATGAGCCAATCCATATGAGCCGCCTCAAATTGGGACCCGAGTGCCGCTGTGCAGCAGGCGATACCTCAGCACCACACCAGTTCCGATCCCCAACAGACCTGACCCTATTGGCTCTCCAACGGTTTCAACTCTTCCAGGGATGGGGCTCCCGTGGGCTTTCCCCCATCCCCTTCATGATGCGAGCAGCCTTCGTATGAGCAGCTGCAGCAGAACTACTCCCACGGAGAGCAAAAAGGAGTCCTTTCTGTAGTCTCAGAGCTTTGTGAAGTTTTTTTATGGTGGCCGAAGTGCTAATCCTGCCACCAACCCCCATGATTTCCCTGCAAGTTGGAGGACTGCTTGCAGGGCCAGATGCAGTTTAACGTCATACCCAGGACACATGTCCCAACTGACTGGAAAATGGGAATTGTAGTCTCTGTCTGGAAAGGGAATGGTGAGCGCCTGGATTGCAGCAACTACAGGGTGATAACACTGCTCTCAGTGCTGGTAAGGTCCTTCCTAGGGTTGTCCTCAATAGGATCTGTGATCACTTGCTCACCTATCATAAAAACCAAGATCCAGGCATTTAACAACCTCTTGGGCACAGCCATCAGCAGTGTGTCTGTTTGCGGAGAGAGTGTTGACCTTGTTGAGAGGTTTACTTACCTTAGCAGTGACTTTCATGTCTCAGTAGACGGATTGGGAGAGCATGGGGGGTCATGAGGTCGCTGGAAAGGGGTGTGTGGTGCTCCCGATATCTATGCAAAAGGACGAAGGTCCAAGTCTTTAGAGTCCTGGTGCTTCCTGTCTTACTATATGGTTGTGACCTGAGATGAAGACTGTACCAGTGCATGCTCCCCAACTTGACTTGATATATGTCAATATATATATATTGTGGAAAGCCAGCCCCCGGACACAGACAGGCAGACACCAGAATGTCCAAAACACACACTTTTATTCTCTTCACAGCACCACAATGCCTTGTGACCAACAACTGTCTTTCTTTCTTTTTCTTCTTTCTCACAAGCTCTGTCTCCTTCCTCCCAACTCTGGCTTGTCTACTGGAGGGAGGTGGCCCCTTTTATAATAACCCGGATAAGCTCCAGGTGCTCCATCTGACAACACTTCTTGGTGTGGCAGAAGTGCTGCCATCCAGGGTTCCATTACTGTCTAGGCACCCCCTGGCGGTAGCCTTGTCCTCCCACAGAGATAAGCTCCCCAGCTCTGTTCCAGTGGCCTCCAAGTAGACCAGTGCAGCTGCCATCTCGTGGCCCAGGAAAGGTATCGTCCCTCTAGTGGACCGTCCAGGTGTCCTGGCTGGGTAGGGTCCAGAGCCTTCTGGGACAACATATATATATATATATATATATATATATATATATATATATATACTAGGGCAAGCCCCTGACCAATCTGCTGCTTGTGTTGTGAAGAGGGGGGCTGAACCTCCCGAAGGAGGTGCAGTCACTCCTCTGAAACCCCCTCTTAAACGGCGATACAATAGGAAACAAATACAGATTTTTTTTTTTACCTCCTCTTTGCTCGATCAGCTGCTGCCTTGCTGCTGCTGGTTTATTGCTGCTGCTGCCGTACCACATCACATGATCTGCATGTTGCACGGCACTTCAAACATTTAAAAGCCTGTACAGCAGCTGTCTTTGTCATCTACTCTTTATCTTTTATTTCCTGCCCCTGGTGTGGTTATATCTCTTTGCACAGTCTTGTCTCACAGGACATGAGTTCTTGATATTTTTTAGTTTATAATTTAAAAATTAAATTAAAAAGTTTGATAAATTCTGAAAAGAATCATACCAAACATATATATTTAGGTTTTAAAATAAGCCGATTTAAAGTGTGACAAAAAAGTGACATAAAAACATCACATAATATTGTTTTTAGAGTATAGTTGCACTTTTAGGCTTAGGATTTTATATACAGTATATAGAGTAGATATATATATATATATATATATATATATATATATATATATATATATATAAAGCCAGTAAAAGTTTTAGAACACCAGTTTTGAAGAACAGTTTAATATCTTAATATCTTACTATATCATGACATCAATGCATAGAACAAATAAACAATGGCAAATAAAAAAAAGTCGAGGAATCGTTTATACAAAATTTTATTCATCAAAGTAGCCACATTTTACTGATATAACAGCCAGACTGTGGTAACCATTTTGATTTAGAATGCCAGTCCCCAGCTCTGCCACTACCAAAAGTACCCCAGACCATCACACTTCCTCTTCCATGTTGGACAGTGGGGGTGACACTAATAAAACCATCCTTTCACCAACTTGACGGCATACAAATACCCTGTGTGATGAACCCAAGATTTCAAATTTTGATTTATCAGTCCATAAAACTTTGTTCCAGTCTGTAGTAGTTCACAGCCAGTAAATTGTCCTTTAAGGAATGACTTTCTTACTGCCATTCTCCCTATCAAACCTGCAGCACAAATTCTCCTCTTCACAGTAGAAAC
Organism: Polypterus senegalus; assembly: GCF_016835505.1. NCBI lineage: Eukaryota > Metazoa > Chordata > Cladistia > Polypteriformes > Polypteridae > Polypterus > Polypterus senegalus. The sequence goes on from NC_053161.1 coordinate 38,343,915, forward strand.
AGAGACTTGTTTTTTTTTTCTAACCACTGTTAAGCTGTACTTGATGCTGTTGTGCTGTAAGGCAACTATCACGCAAACTGGTGACCCCCACAAACTTGTCTTCTGATTGGGTTGTGAGTTTCGGTTGGTCAAAGCTCTTCCTTTCACAGTTTCTTCCAGTTTCCAATTGCGTTTGGATTGTGTAGGACACCATATTCAGTGACACTCACCGATTTCTTTTTTTTTTTTATTTTCTATAAATGAATGGGCTACACTTTTCAGGGTAACAATGCTCTGTCTAATTTCATTTGTTAATTGATGTTTTATTGCCATTATCACTGGGATATTTTCCAAGTAGTACTTCAGAGGGTGTAGTAACACAGTCTGTTCCAACTCAGCTTTAAGACAGACAGATTGCTTTTAAGTAATCAACAAAAGTTGGGACACTTGTGTAAATTGTTTGCTTTAACTTGCAATGTGTAATTTACTTTAATTGCTGTAGTTTGTAATCTATTAGTTGTTCCCTGAAGAAGGCCCATTTGTAATATTCTGAAATTTCCTTTTTTTCAGTTTTTGCTAACCTAATTTTTAAATTAGGTTATATTACTCACATACCAAGAAAACATTCTTGAAGATTTCAGTACATTTCTTAACAGCCAGTAGCTATTTGGTAACTCCAAATATGATGACAAGAAAATCCCTTAAAACCAGTTTATTAAACAATAAATATTAAATAAAAGCTATTAATTAATATGTTGCTTTAAAAACTTTATTTTGTTCAAATGGTCATTTATTTTGTTCAAGTTTATCTATCTAAGCACCCACATTTTTATTACAGAGAAATGCAAAGTGACAGCATAATCCAAACTGGTGCAGAATCCAACCTTGAAAATGTTCACACCAACATTTCAGGCAGTGTCCAGAAAAATTTCAAGCAGACATTAGGTGAACATGAAAATCACATACATACAGTGACTGTCAGTGAAACCCATGGAGTTAGGAAGCACAAACCTAGACCATGGCGCCGTGGTGTCTTACTGTGGCATATATAGATGATATGCAGGCTTCTTACTTGTAAAAGTTAATAGCAAATTGTAAATGTCACACACCTTGTATTTGTGCAATGGACTGGCAACCTGTCCAGGTTTTGTTCATTCCTTGAGCCCTATGCTTGCTGGGATTGGCTCCAGCACCCCTTGCAACCCTGTTCAGAACTAAGTAGGTTAGAAAATGACTGACTAACCTTGTATTTTTCAGTCAATCCAAAAATGACAAACAACATAATCAACAACAATCTGGCTCTTACTGAATACTTAGGCAAGATTATCATAATATGTACAGTAAATATTCAATTATATTGCCAATTTTAGTAGTGGATAAAATGTAAAATTTCTCCCTTAAAGCACCTCAGTATTACTAGAAGGCTGATGGACATATTTTGTAAAGGTCTAAAGGTGATATGCAATCATAAAGACTGATCAATTGACTTGTTGCATGCTGATTGGTATATTCAAATAATAATTTCACTGTACTCTGCATATGTGACCATAGTTTCCTTATAAACATGTGATAGCAAACCCTTTCTAGATGTCTACAGCTTAGGTGTGACCAGTTAGAAGGGTTCTCAACTCCACACTGGAGAGATGTCCAACTTCATGTTGAAGAAAATAAATGAGGGAGTTTATCCGTGGAATCCTAAAACACTGATTTGTTACAATTTTACGCTTTTTTTTTAACCAGTTGTTGCTCTTTCTTCTTTTAACCTAAATATGATGTGAGGAAACTGGCAACAGTATATCAGAATAAGTAACACGTATTTGTTTAGAGTGACATTATTTATTTACAGTGCAGCAAATTTAATATAAGGCAATAAATTGGAAAATACTTTGCTCTTACTTTAAGTATGACTAAAAAACACTTTCATATCACATAAATTAAACAAAGCATTACAGTGTTTGTTTTACTTATGACAGATCTGCCTGCTCACTTTCTGCCTATAAACATGATTTTCCTGAGAAACTTTCATTGACCCCTTTTAGAACTGCAGTAAAGTAAACTCACATTCATTTTCCTCAGCTTGCACTCACATTTTGTTTATTTTTAACAGTAAGTTCAACAATTAAGGTCTCCTATCCTGAACTCCTAGCAAAATCCGAAACAGTCCATAAAATAATTTTGTGAATGAGCATTCATTCGACTGCTTGCGACTACTGGTTCATGTCATGGGAGTCCCTGGAGGCACAGTCAATCGAACTTTCCAGCAAGTGGTCATTTTACTTAATGCAGACAAGTTGTGCTAATATTATTAAATGAATAAAAAATGGAATCAATCCAGTTTTCCCCAACAACCAACCAATGGCTGCCAAATACCAATTAAAATGTAAGAAAAAATTGCATTTGAAACAGCAATTTTTATTTTGATTATAAACTGAGACATAACAGTAATAATAATGGTAATCTTGCAAGATTGATTTATTATTCATCCCATCCAGTGCCGGATTAATACCCTATACCTGATGTTTTTGCATAAATGGATATCAAAGCAGAGAGACAGCTTATACTATTATTAGCAGCGGTATTGCATTTATACTTGCTGTAAATATTTTTCAGTTTATTGTTTAAATGTTTAAATGCAGTGTTTATGTCAAGCTTTATAGAATTTAATCATGTACATGTTATAATGTCGTCATTTATAACAAATAATACTTACCAATAAACACAATGCCATTACTGAATTTTAATCAAAAAAAATGATTAATAAGCTGCAGCCGTGCTGCATCTATTTCTTTCCTATTTATTTTTTTTTTCCTTCCTGTCAAAGAGGGTGACAATAACAACCAACAAATGAAACATTAATAGGCATACTGCGACCGCAATTTAGAAATTATGATTGTTCATCAGTCTTGTTATCCATGGCCATAAAATACAATGAGTGTCTTGTGCTGATTGTTATTTGTGAACCTCCTTATTTTTGCAACAACAAAGAGTATGTTCTGGATAGCAGCCAAGCATAATTCTTTGAAGCTGCAAAACCCCAAGTCAAATCAATGCTCATAAATCTCTTGTTTATTGTTGAATCAATTTCTATATGCATAAAGGATATACTAGACTAATTGTTTTTGGAATAACCATGTAGATAAGTACTTTAAGATGATTAGCAGTAACTGGACAATAATAAACTTGACTGGGTGCCACGGAGTGACTACAGCTTAGGCAGCATTCATCTTGACATGTGTGTAAATTCAAAAGGCAGACTAGCCGATTTTGTCATCTTTAAGGCTGCAAGGTTTTCATTTTTTTTTAGGTTAAAGTGGTTTTACTTTACAGTCTTGTACTCGGTGTTTGTTTTCTTTTTTTTTTTTTTTTTTTTTAATAAACCCGCCTGATTTTGCCAGAAAAAACAGACAGAGTAGCAGACTTTTCCCTTCCTGTTTTTATCACCAAGGCAGACTTTTTGGAATGTAATGAAGTGAAAAAGTCCAGATATGCAGTAACAATATAGAGCAATTGTTTAGGCTAACTAGGAGAGGGTGATGAGGATATGGCTTTAATGTGAAATATAACAAATGAAATATTTATCAAAGTAGACACATTAAAAGGGCTACTTTTTATCTAGAAGAATTTAGGCTCCTTTTAGTCTTTAAGCCTGACTCACTTAAATTGTAACTTCAGAAAACCTACAGATTTATGTACTGATCCTTTACACAAATAAAAAAAAAACAACACAGGCATGAAGCAAAATAAAGCCTCTGTTCTTCATATTAATAGTAGATTTTTTTTCAGTGTTTCTCTGTAAGCAATTAACCAGAACTTACTCCTTCGACATCAGGTACATTTATTCTTGTTTTTAGAACGGTAAAAAAAAAGCGTGTTTGAATTACAGAGGCTTTGTTTTTTAAATGCCATTTAGTGGGCGTCAATTGGAAATGGTGTCATTTTTTTTTTCCCAGAAAAGCTAGAATAAAGAAAACAGTTCCTTTATTGTTAGTGGTGTATTGATTGCTTTGTTCAAAATATAAAATTATGCAGGCATTTGCAAAAATAAGTTACAATTATTATATTTAATTTTTTTCTGTCACAGCCACATGTATGTTAGCCTTACAGTTCTGTAAAGGTCATTGTGTTTTACAATGCCAAACCACCAGGAGAAGGTCAAGCCCATCTATTCATTTTTCTAACCTTCAGCTTTACCATTAAAGCATGTGTTTTTTTTTTGTACCTTTTTAAGCATAAGAACAATTACATTAAAGTTTTTGCAAAGGTTATATTAAAAATAAACCAAGAGTAAAGTTTCTCCAAAGGGCATATTAATAATTGGGGTGCATAAAAGCACATATACTGTGTATTGATAGTTCATTGAATGCTTCTTCTTTCTTAAAACATTCACTAGTTGCACTAATAAATCACTATTTTCACCTAAAATACATTACTTGCTGGGTTTTCATTGAATTATTTAACAATTTTACATCATTTACTTTAGGGAGCAAATCAGTGAAAAATACAGCAGGCAACTTTCAACAGCAATCTGATTGAAGCATGTCAGTGGCTAAATAGCGCAGCTATTTTTCAATAAAGCTGTGAGGGCAATATTTAGCAGAACAATTGAGTAGTTTTCTCTGTGCCATGCTGAGGGACTGTTACCATTTCAACAGCGGTAAATGCTCTGTCCCAGCTGGGTCTATTAGATATCATCAAACTCCCACATTATGTAGTGAAGATGGCAGATGTATGAGAGTGGAGCTGTCACTGGCAGACTGAATAAGGGGGACGATATCAATGATTCTTCACTACTGGCCTTCATTACAAAAAAAGTGTATACAGGCACATTTATATATGTGACAGTTCAAAGAAGAATATACAAACATACACGAATATAGAAACTTCCAACTAACACATTCTAGTTTAATTGTAATCTGGAGGATTTCAATGAATGTGTGCTTGTGCTACATGAAGGAAACAATGTCCAAACAACCAGTTAAAACAATTTGCTCTGAGATCATATTGCTTGACACATATCTGTAGATCAGCTAATACATGTGTCCACATGTCTTTCTCACTAGGGCAATCATTTTTTGCAAACATATTTCAGTGACAGAATTCATGGATGTTGTGCGTTTTTCCTGGCATATGCACATAATTATTGTCTCTTCCAGCAGGTAAACTAGCTGAAGCCCTTTCATCATGCAACATACTTCAAATCCTGAGAATGCATGTAATCAAGCAATTGAGTTTGATGGACACAAGTGCAATTACACAATAACAATCCAGATGCATAGTTATAGCTGTGATGTTAGTGTTTAGTCCTGGGAATAACACTAATAGTTTTGATCTGTGAATATAGCAAGAAACAGCTGTTTCTCAGAAAACCTGACAGCCACACATCTAACTTTATATATGAATATGTTTAAATAAAGCAACTTGCAACACTGTATTTATGACTATATATTCATGCACAGTGAGAATACAGATCAAAATAAAGTCTGTCAATAACTAAAAGTTGTATGTAATTGAAAATACAATAGTTTACTCTTTTGCTTCATTTCGTCCTAATAGAAAGCTGTAGAGCTCCATTGTACTGCACTGTATGATTATATTTAACCACATTCCAGAATAGATTTGATTTCTTTTTCTTTGTAATATTAATTTTGTTTAACACAGTAGCACATCTGATAGCACTGCCGCCTCAATGCACCGAAACGCCTGGTTTGACACCCATTCTGTGTTCAGCTAGCGTCAGGTCAGCCTGGATTTCCTCATGGTTTTCTCCCATGGTTCAGGGACACTTGAGCAGGTTGACTGACCTATTATGATGGAGGATACTGAACCCTGCCTTGTCATGTACTAATTCAGTGCTATTAAATGTATTTCCTGGAGGGCCGCAGTGGCCGCACGTTTTCATTCCTTCTATTTTCTCTATTATTAACCAATGCTAATAGAACATAACATATTGCCTTGATTTTAATTGTTTCGCTCTTTCTTTAACCAGCAGCCAATCATTATTTGATGAGATGCAAAACGAACCAACAGATAATCAGACTAACCTTGAATCCTGTTTGCTGCTGTGTCTTTCATGCAATATCTGATTCAATAAAACATCAGAAAAAGAAAAAAGAGGTATGAGAAAACTTGGTGTGCTGTGCTGAGCAAAAGTGTTTAGATGATGATGTCAGGAAAAAAGAAAATCAGTTTTTGACATGATTGGTGTAGCAGAACGAGAATACTAACAGAACAGTGAACAGGATTCATTAACAGCTAAACTGGACATTGGTTGGAGAGAAAATCTGTTTGACACCCCTGAGTTAGATGGTCATCTTCTGAATCTCTTTATTGTTTGGCTGCCACTTAAGAAAAACAAAATTAAGTCTATTATAATTAAGGCAAAAGAAGGAATAAAAATAATAAAATTAGCAGCAGTGACTGGTTAGTAATGGAAAAGGTGGCTTGAATGAAGTCCTGGAGCCATTGCAGCTAGCTTTGATATGCGTTTGACACCGTTTACTGATATCCATTCCAAGCTGGTTCTTGCCTTGCACCCAATGCACCCAGGCTCATGCCCTCCATGTCTGTGCAAAAGACAAAATAGATTAAAAAAAATCATACATTTGCATATTTTAAACTATAATAAGCTTATATTTTTCTTATTTTCAAAGTACCTGCCAATGCGTACACAAACAGCAGGCACTAAAATTGTCCCCATTTTATATGCAGATATTGACAGACTTGGGACTTATTGACAAAACCTTTTCAAAGCATTAACGTCTTGAACACTTTTAGGTGTTGTTAGTTATGGTCCCTTAAACTGATTATTAGTGTCTCCAGTTATCCCTTAAGTTCTAGATGGTCTGTTTACATGATATACAAGTAGCTTCATTGAATATACTTCTCTGCAAATGAAATATAAAAAAAATGAAACATCTTGGTGAATGCTGCAGCAGTCTATGAGGAGATTTTCAATGAGTATTTCACAATTTATGCTTGTAATGGCTTTTTTTGTTTACTTAGGGGCTTTGGCTCTGGAGTCATTTTCATTATCTGCTTTTTTCCACCTCATCTGGCTTCAAAATTTAATTCTATCACAGATTAGCATTATCATTTTTAAATTTGTTAACCAAGTATAGTGATAGATGTAAGCTATTTAGATCTTTTTGCTCTTCAGATTTTTATCTTTGTCTGTGGGATGAACAACCTGTACATTTCTTTCAGCCCTTTAGATTACTAAGTGCATATGTTTTATATGAGCAATGCAGCGGACTATGAAGAGTTAAGCTCTGCATAGTAATCACCAAAGTGTTAATGGCAAACTATGACTATGTGGTAAGAGATACCGGACATTATTGGAGCACGATAATAAGAACAGAGTGGGGGGTTGTATATTCTTTTTAACTGAGCATTTTAAATCCTGTTTTTAATCAATGATCAATACATATTTATGGTAATCTATGGTTTTACCGTGACATAGTTTGCTTGTTCATAAATGTAACTTGGCACAAGGTGTCCTTTTAATGAATATCTTTCTCTTTAATCACATCTCAGCATTTAACACTGTTATTTTATCAAGGTTTCATTAAGATCCTACATTATGGTACTTAGTGCCATATGGGTGCAAAGTAAGCAATCTCTCCCTTAACATTAGAAACAAAAAACATGGAGATGGTCATAAACTTTATTAAGCAAGAAAAATACCATACTGTCTCCTCTCTGCATTTGAAAGGATGCCATTGAGGGGATCAGAAGCTTTACATTTCATGGATTCAGTATCACTGATGTTGTGAAGTGGGCACAGAAAATCACAGCTATTCTCATGCCAATTATGCTCACCAACTTGTATAGGTGTAAAGTGGAGTCTGGACTCACTTGTAGAATTGCATCCTGATACCAGACCTGCTCAGCTTAGGACCACAACATATTGCAGAAAAGGTGATGTTGGCAGAGAATACTACTGGTGCATATCTTCTCTCAGACCAGGACATGTGTGTGTGTGTGTGTGTGTGTGTAATTGGGAGACAGCTTGAGGGCTCACCTAGTTGTAATTTCAACCCAAACCAAGGAATGGCACTGTCACCTAAGGCTTCTGCTCATTTTATTCCTATAGATCAGACCGCCAGACTCTCTGATACCACTTCCAGGTTGTTGTTTCCTGGCCACATGCCTTCCAGTATGGCTTCCTCTTAAGGGGCAGTGCCGGCATCTTTGTGTCAGTCAAGCTCTGACTACAGTCTGAGGAGACCTTCAAACTATTTTTGGTTTTTGCCTTGCTTTACCTTAATAAATATACAGGATTTACCTTCAAGGTGCCCCTACTCTCTCTAACTGTCTCTTGTTTTATTACAGTGATGTAGTCAGCAGGATTTGTACTGGAAGATGTCAGAGACAGTGAGCCTGACTAGGACAGTGGAGGTCCAGAGGCTGCGGGTTCAAGTGGGGAACCAGGGGACTCAACTGGTGAAGTCAGTTTGAAAGGACCTTCATATCATTATGCTTCTTTGCCAACACATGCTGCCTTAGAAATGCCAACAGGATTATTACAGATGTCAGCCATCCTGCACAGACACTTTTCTCACGCCTCCTTTTTGGGACATAGTAAAGGACTGTTCATAGTTTCACCACTTGCTTCAGGGTAGTTTCCAATCTGAAAGTCATAAAAGTACTCGGCTGCCACTCATGTTGGAAACTGCATCAGCATAGGTGGTGTGTGTTGTTACTGTATATATTTTGTATTTAATGCATAGACCTCAATGTTTTTGTATTATATGAGTGTCACTAATCTGTGTGAGACATGCAAGTAAGAATTTCATTGTACTATGTATGCATGACAATAAATTTGTACTGGAATTTGAATATGCACATTTTTACTTTCACTATTCCCGTCTTATAAAGTATTGTAAAAATGTGATAAATCTTTACTTATTCAAATAAAAGCAGCCCCACCACAGCAGCAGTATCCTTCTATTGCAAAATCACCGCTGACATGGCCTGATAAAAGAAGATAAAGTTTTTTAACTGGATTGCTTTCATGCAGAAAATAAGATCAAATCTTCATTGCTTCAACTGCTGCCAACATATTAGCAGTAAAAATATTGGATATGACATAAACACGCGTAAGCCCATAAGAACAATTTAGTAATTTTGGTCTTACATCACACCTTTGGACTGTACAATGAAACATGATTCTTGAGAAAAGACTTGTGTAGAAATTACCTTGGAGGACTTAAAATGTACATTTATTGTTATAAACCAGATTAATGATTATTTATAAATATAGCTTGAATTTTCACAATCTTCTGTCTATCTACTGACAAGATAGAGTGGGTCTAAGAGAAGTAACTTTAAACAATTCGCAACATAATTACTCTCAAGCACTACAACAATTTTAGCTCATATTAATTTGGCAGCAACAACAAGCACTAAATAACAACCACATGTTAATACTGAGCAGCCAACACATAAAAAGATTAAGGTAATTAAGTGATTGATATAATGAAGCATCTTCATTTATGAGAAATAAAACCGAATGAAAGTAATCTTACATCTTTAATGCGGGCTCACACATTTCACCATTGAAGGAAATGGGAATTACAAATCATTATTTATGATGAAGTACTCAAATGTTTTAACACTCAATAAGTAAAATATTTCATGGGATCAACATTTTACATTTTCACAACACAAATCCTCCTCATTCATTCGGTTAAAGTACATTGGAAAATAATTTTTTTGTACTCTGCAGACCAAATACCATAAATTTAGTATAATTCTGTTGGCAAAAGAACTTATCAATTTTTTTTAACAAAAATCCTTATCCCATAACATATTTATGTATAAAAGTTAATAATATATTATGAATTGAGACAAAAAATGAGAAATATAATTAATGTAAATTATACCAATTTCCACATGCCCTTTACAGGTTTAATAGCTGCTGCTTTGGAATATATATACACACAGACACTGACAGAAATAAATATATATATATATATGTATATATATATATATATATATATATATATATATATATATATATATATGTATGTGTGATATATATATATCTGTATAAAACAGTTGTTATACTCAGCCAATCTGCTGTAGCCCTAGAGACAAATAAACACTTAGAAAAGTACAGAAGGAAAGTTAATCTGAATTAACCCAAGATATAAGAAAGCAAGGAACGTGTACCAAACTGAAAATTGTCACTGTCAAAAAAAATGACGTATCAGAAAGCTAGTGGCGTATAATTTTCTCTAGAGTGTTTTTTAATAAAAATAGCTTTTCTTTGAATATTTTGAACTCAAACATGAGAGGCAATCTGTGCATTTGTCAGAGTTTGAGAGTGTGAAAAATTGCTGCCTTAAATCATTTAAGCTGAAAAGCAACTTCTTCCTGCTGAGATAATTTCACATTGACTTACCGTGCAAGCCCTTCAGGCATTCCCAGCTCAGAGCAGAAGTTTTCAAGGTAAAAACATAGAGAGCGAACATGAGAGAAGCTGGGACAAGGATCAGCAACAACTCCAGGCGTTCAGGCAGATCTGACTTTGATTAATTGGAGAGCTGCTATTCTATTTCCACATGTAGTGCCTGATGGAAAGGTAAAGAGGACCAGGATATACAAACTTGGGGCTGACTCTGTTAGATATCAGCAGGTTTTGACATCCTCTGCAGAGCTTGCAGGATATTTGCTTAGGATGACTAAATTACAGGAACACATTGTTAATTTATTCACGTTGAGAATATTTCTTAACAAAAAAAAAAAAATAAATTAAATTTTGCTTAGTATAATGCACCAGTAAAGAACACCTACATTAACTTTCAGTCATATTATTTCACTATAAAAATAAAATTAATGAGAATGTGTGGCTTTTTTATGAAGTTTATTTTTCAAAAGCAGTAATGATGTTAAAATAAGGTTTTTCTGTTACACATTCATACTGTACACTAAATTAAATTGTAATTGTAATTGTGTTACATTTGTTTTCTATTGTAAATCACTTTGCATATGTGGTTAAAATGGCAGCAGAATAATAGAAAATAAACCCTAGACTTGCTTGAGACAGAAAAATGAATTTATATCATTCACAATATCCTTTCGGTCCCACTTATAACTATCATCTGTTACTTTATTAAAATGCAACCCTTCTTCTTGTTATTGGATGAGCTCACAATGTTGGTGAACCCAGTTTCTTTACGTTAAACCCCATTGAATTTATGTTGATTACCCTCATCTTGTGCACTTGCCAGCAAACCACCACCTCTGAGCCAGGATAGACGAGCGGGTCTCTGGCCAGCTGTTTTCAATTAAGCAATCATAATGTCAATTTACTGGTCAATATGCATGTCTGTTCTCTCCTGTGGTCACAAACTGTAGCTAGTGATTCAAACAATGAGTACAAAAGTACAGTGGAAGCAACCAAAAATAATTTTTTGCATATAGTCTCTGCCCTTGCTCTGAGTAAGGATCTTGGCCATCCTTATTGGCCCTGGCTGGTGAAGAGATGCTGCTACTCTGGACTGAGAGGATGATCTGATCTGGCGCTGCTCATCTAGCAACAGAAACCCTTTAGACTGGAAAGCTGGTCTGCCTTGCTCAACCTGTTGTCACTGCAGTCTCCATCAAGTGAGTGACTGGAAAGTGAGTGAAAAACAATTTAGAAATCAAACAAAGAAGCTGCAATACAAAATGCATCACATTTTAAAATGTTGACTGCAGCTCAGTATATAATAAAGTGTATCTAACAATATTTTTCACTAGTACATTATAGCACATTGCAAAAAGGATGACAAATAATAAAATCTAAATTCAAAGAAAAATATCAAAAATCAGAACTCTCTTAACACATCTTAGAAAGTGATAGTCATTTGCTGTCTACATAAGCAAATCAAGAAAAATGCCAGTGCAACATGTTCAGCCTTTTTTGTGAAAATTTGGTTTTCCATATACTGCCCATGATCAAAAACCTAAAGAAATAAATTAGATTCTGTATATATTTTAAACATTATTCTTAAAGCAGACTAGTGGGATTAGTACAATCAATAAACTCGTGAGACAACCCACAAATCTACTTTTTTACAGAGGAAACAAACTATAATTGATGAGAGTTGTGTAAATTTGTATGATGCCTCCATTTCTCTGTCATATTATTTGCAATGACCCTATGTCCTAAATACAGTACGTTTTTCACTGGCAGATTCGGGAAAGGTATGTAATTTGCGTTTGAAAATTAATGGAAAATAATTTTTTACATATACATATGTAAATCAGTTTACTAATGCTGACATTCACTTTTATTATAGAATAACTGATAATATTTCTTTGCTAGATAATGTACTGTGTTCTTCCTGGTTAGAGGGAATAATTATATTCTACAACTAGGGGCAACACGGGGGTGCAGTGGTAGCGCTGCTGCCTCGCAGTAAAGAGACCAGGATTCGCTTCCCGGGTCCTCCCTGCATGGAGTTTGCATGTTCTCCCTATGTCTGCGTGGATTTCCTCCCACAGTCCAAAGACATGCATGTTAGGTGGATTGGCGATCCTAAATTGTCCCTAGTGTGTGCTTGGTGTATGTGTGTGTGTGTTCCCTGTGGTGGACTGGTGCCCTGCCTGGGATTTGTTCCTGCCTTGTACCCTGTGCTGGCTGGGATTGGCTCCAGCAGACCCCTGTAACCCTTTGTTAGAAGGATATGGTGGGTTGGAGAATAAATGACTGACACACAAACCTAACAAATAAGAGACAGAATAATTTAGATAGGCAGAAGCCTTAGTGGAAGAACTAAATGCCGCTGTTCAATCTTTCCTTTATCTGTTACTTTCACAACTTTCCAAATTCTTTCTGGATGATGGTGGAAGATAGCAACATGCCCCCTATTGTTCTGTAACTTTTATCTGTGAATTTGATTTTGTTACCTTTTTAATTATTATTAATTGATGAGTAAAATTGTTTTTTTGAACAGCATAAAAGCGTATAAATATTACACCAGCAAGTGCAGTTTTGGCACTGAAAACTTCTTTCTGGGCAAAACTAGAGTCATCTGACCACTTCAGCCTCTATTAATTTATTCTGTTTATAAATCTTAGAGACTTGTGAACTTTATTTTTTGACATTTTATGTGGTTTAATGGTATTGGTATTACAGCAAAATGCAATACGGCAGAAAATGTTTACCCACTATTGTGTACTGAATTGCACAGATAATCCACAGATTAGACTTTATAAAAGCCATGTAAACAGAACTTTTGTAGTTCTCAAAATAATATAAAAGAGAGCTTGAAAAATATTTTGTGTTGTTCTGTCAGACTTTAAAAATACTTTTGTCAGAGCTATTCTTCAGCAGTGTGGTAGCAGCATTGCCCTCCAATGTAAAAGACAGAAAGACCCCAGCTGGAGAAAGACTTCTTGTGTGAGAGAAACAAGCAATTGTTATGAATTTAATTAACATTAGCTACAAGCTTTACATGTTTCTGTAACTGATCGGAGATTAATTTGATTTAATTTTATGAAAAGTGTTTTTTTTACAGCAAAAGCAGTCTGTACAAACACAATTGTCACTTCTCCTGTCACAATGTCCTCCGTTTGACATAAGAGAAGTGGATGAACAATTATTCATGCTCTTTTCTTTCCTTTCCTTTTCCAGGTGAAGACCAGTAAGAGCAAAAGAAGTCAACATAGGGTACTAGAACCAGCCAATCAGGGCAACCAGGACACCTGGGTAAACAACCTTTTATGGTCCCCAAGATAACAGAGGCCATTAGCATTGGTGTATTTTAACATATTAATAAATTATTTATAACAACCTTACACTTTAACTTCTTATGTAACTGTTTTCCAATATTCTACACCATTTGCTCATTGCTGGGTGCTGCCAGCGCATTTCCAATTGGCCCTGCACTGTTCTCTATACCTCTGAGTGGGGTGCGCACATGCACAGCCTGAACTTTCCAGTTTACATAAGTCACTTCCATTACTAAAATATTAAAGAACCACCTGTTGTGTGTGTGTGTGTGTGTGTGTGTGTGTTTTTTTTTTTTTACCAAATATGTGCACTTCTAGTTAAAGCTTTTCCCAGGCAAGGCCATGCAGCACAAACCACTAAACATTTATGAAAAGCCCAGCACCATTTCTCTCTTAAAGGTTGCCACGGTAATTTAAAAAATAAAAGCAAGAAGGAAGATTAATAATGGGCATGCATTTAACAAAATGGTGATAACCATTAGAATAAAAAAAGTGGGATGTAAAAAGGAAAATAAGAAGTGAAATACTGTAATTTTAACATTGTCATAAAGAAACCAACAATAAAAATATAATGACAGAATCAAGTTTTCCACATCACCAAGCTCTAAAATGGACCAAAACATGTGGAAATGTGCAAAATTAAAAGATAATTAAAATAATTATTTTGCATGATCACAACACATATGTGAAACAAAAATGCACCCATTGCAGTGTACCTGACATAGTATCATACATACCACTGTATTAGTGCCAGTAGCATGGTAATAGCAGGGGTACTCCTTAGCAATACGTGTTGCTGATGTGAACAACGGAACGAGATCAGTGCCTATATTTATCAAGCATCTCAGAATAGTAAAATGGTCCTAAGTGGCACAAAAATCTCAGGGTGATTCAAGCATTTTATCAATTTTCATCTTTTACAATACTATTCCTATCTACAGCTACACCAGGATATAGAAGAACTCATGAGCGATTGGAGCTACCAGAAGATGGCATTCAGGCAATGATCAGCACTCAAATCCTGAGAAAGGTTAATTATTTTGGAAACACTCGACAACAATGAACTTGTAAAATGGAACTTGTAAAATGGTACCGATTTCACAGAGATTGAATAATATTTGTAACAAACCTTGCACATTATGCAATCAGTCTATCTATGTAGAGAGGCTGCACTGTATGTGTTGTTGGCTGAAATTAAAGTGTTGGCAACACTGGTCAAAAAGCATTTTGCTACTGGGATTCTTTCATCTGTACTTTAACAAATTTCACTTGCTGACTCCAAATCTCAAAACCGTTTTCATCCAACATGTCCCATTTTTTAGTTATGATGTTCCAGGTCTTGGTCTAGGGTGACTGGACAGTAAAGGCGATGCTTTTCAGCATTCAAGAAATAAGTTTGGTCTCGAGAAAAGTGAAGCCAAAATTAAGGAAGGTGTTTTTTTTGTCCCTGAAATCCGTGAACTGATGCTTGACGATGAGTTCAACAGGAAACTGAAGCCAACTGAATCAGAACCCTCATTCGTGCAGGTTGTCCAGAATTTTCTTGACAGTCACAGAACAGAGAATTATACTGAGCTTGTGGAGAATATGCTGAAAATATATTAGCTTACGGGAGCCAGAATGTCACTGAAGACTCATTTTTGACATTCTCATCTCGACTTTTTTCCACCAAATCTAAGCGATGTCAGAGATGAGCATGGGGAAAGATTTCATCAAGATATTAAGGTGATGGAAAACTAATATCAGGAAAAATTCACTCCAAACATGATGGGTGACTGCTGTTGGTTCTTGCAACATTTTTGGGCACGCTGGCCTCACTTTTATATTGAGGTAAATTGACATAAATATACTTTAACATGTCTCTGGTATCATCTTCTGGTTTGTTTTCAGAATAAACACATCAAAACAATTTTGGTGGGACATAGTCCAAACTCCAGATATCGTGTTGATATATTATATTGATGTTTAAAAGTCTCAAAACGTTAATGATGTATATTTCAAAAATCTGACGTGCTAGCTTAATTCCCATTTCATACATGAAATCAGTGTAAAAAAACGTAATAATGCGCTGCTCTGAAGTTCCCAGAAGCAAACAAAAAATATTTTTTGTAGACCAGTGTAATATTACGTTTTTGGCAAGAGGGAAAATGCAGCTTTACAATAGAAATGATTTGGGTATGTCAGAACTAACCATTTCTCAAATTTTGTACCAATCCTTGAATGCCTTTGAATGTGAGATAATATGCATATTTATATATTTTCTCATGAATCTAAGTGAGTTAATGTTAAACCAAGCACACATATATATGAATCCCAAAGAATATCACAGTGTCAACACATAGACTGTCATTAATGCAAACTGTGTCGGCCAGCAAACTAACCTGAAGATAATTATGGCTGGAAGAGTGATTGACAGCAAAGCATCACACAGGTATGCTGAGCTCAGCATTTCACAAACTCCTGTAACATTTCCATGACACTGTTTTCTGCCTCACTCCACGCTGTCTGTGCAACGCTTAAACAATTTAGCACATCCACATAAAAATTACATAGGTGAGCTTTCTTGAAGGCTTTTACTATATGTACCTCGTTGTAAACTAAAATATATATACAAAGGAAACATACAGATATTTACAGTTGTACAACCAAAGACAATGAATTATGATTTACAAAGCAATACATAGCAGACAGTATACATTAAACAAAAAAACTATAAAAGATACTTACAAGGCGAGTGATGTCCATGGTTGGATCTTGACAAAGAGAAGCATGTAAACAGAGGTTCAAATTGCTGCGAACAACAACTAACCAAACCCAGGGGTTTATATACCTTAAAGATACGTTTTGGACGTGAAACAAGAGATACAGGGGTGCTAACGTGAGACACATGGGGTGTAGTGTTATGGGACCAACACACTTTATAACACCACTGTGAGTGTGGGACGTGACTGACAGGTTTGTTAATAAATGACAAGACAAAGGAGAAGCACACTTCAACAAATAACAGTTAAAGTTAACACATGTGAGACAGAACCCACATTATATACCTGCAAAGATTAAGAAGGCAGGCAGAGACTCCTGGAGCATTGGATAAATAGAGTCTTGCAGAAGATAAGGAGGGATCATACAGAGAGGCATGACATGTGACTGTGGAAGACAATTGGGAACAATGGAAGAATGAATGCGACTTCAGGAACAGCACAAGAATAGCCATGATTGTCATGAAAGTACAGCTGTTGATCATTCATTGTTAAATAAATTTGGCTGTTATTGTGCTTTACTCTCTAGCCCAGGTTGTAACAATTATGTGCAGCTTATTGCAGTGTCCAGTTTTCTTCTTTTTCTCCTACTAGTTTAAATATTATTATTATTATTTTCATCTTTGTGGAGAAGCTCTGATGTTAGTATCAGAAAACTACAAAAAGTCATCACGAGTGCCAATTTGCAGGCGGGGTGCTGTAAAATCATAATATCATTCATCCATCTTGCTGGTAGTAGGTGTAGGACACTTTATTACCACTTTTATGTCCTACTCCATTTTTTTTCTATGCACGAGGACAGTTTAAACTAATTAAAATTGAATATCAATTTATTAATTCATTACTGTTTTGTAGTTCAGTCCAAATCAGGACAAATGCAGTTAATATATACATATGCATGGGAGGCAACCGATGAGCTTGACTAAATGTAAAACGGCAGGTCGGGGTTAAAGAAGTGCACTAATGTCTTTTCTCCCTCCTCAGCAGATCATCTGAAAGAAAGACCACTTAAACCCCAAATAGGTTCCTCTTCCAGCTCCAGGCCACACCCTCCTCCTGACCTCACACCCACTTGTGCCCAGTTAGACCTTTCTCTTCCTTCCCACCTTTTATAAAGCCAGCCACTTGCCTTTCCCAATCAGTCCCATCCTGGACCCAGTCTTTTGAGATTAAATGGAAAAAACATCACCTCCTTAGCAAATAATACTGACAACATATGGGGTGGAACCCCAAACCTTTTTCTTGTTTTTGTGTTTCTTTTCACAGTGGCGTAGTTGACAGGATACTGCTTCAGTATGTCAGAGGAGCAGGACCTGAATTCCATTCTGACAAACATGGCAAGTGAACTCCAGCGTCTTAAGGTGCAAGTGGCAGAGTCAGAAGCAAGGACCGAAACAAGCCTAACCCTCCACCATGACCAGAGCACAGTCCCCTCTCAGATACTGATCGATAATGATGACATTGATATTTGAGCGTACAGCTACCCAACACCATTGGCCACGGCCACACTGGGGTAACAGCCTGTCACCTTTCCTGAAGGATGAAGCACAGCAGGCCAATTATGACCTCTTGGAGGAAAACAGCACTGACTATGACAAGCTCAAAGCAGAGATCCTCAAGAGATTTGGCATAAACACAGGCTAATGGTTCCTTTTTTAATAATAATAATAATAATAATAATAATAGATTTTATTTATATCGCTTTATATTTAACAATCTCAAAGTGCTACAAAATAAGAATAAATTAACAAACAAGAAATTTATAGAATAATTTAACAAAAGTGCTCAACTTGTGCACAGGCATTTTAGATCTATGGGAAAACCTGGTGCTGGCTAAGGTCAGATGTTATTGATGCTTGCAAGATCAACAAGACACCCCCCAGGACCTCAACCACTGCAATTCAGAACCAGGTGTCAGGCCGAAGGAGAAGACTCCCACAATCCCCTATTGCTTCAAGGGCAAGGAGCCCAAACACACAGTGCCTGCCTGCCTGCCTGCCTGAACCCAAGCGTACCAATGGACTGCAGTTGGGCCCAGGGAGAGAGGTATTGTGCACTAGTTAACCCTCTGTCTCGTCCCCACACAGGATTGGTTTTGGCTAACAGGCACAGGGTCACCACTCTAATCAATTCTATGAGTAACATCTCCATTGTTGCCTGCCACTTTGTGCTGCTGTGACAGTAGTTAAGGAAAAGACCAGCATAACCTGTATTCGCGGGGAGATGCAGAAGTATAGCACAGCCTCATATGTGATGCCTTCGAGGGCAAATTATGGGAGTCTCACGGTGGCTGTCAAGCCTGATCCCCTGTACTCCATGATACTAGGACGAGACTTATCTGAAACTAAATGCGGCCAGATGATTACCACTCCACCTTCTCAGGTAAGCCTAGTTATGGATGGCAAAAGCACATCCCAGGCTGCATCCACGCTGTGTTTACTTCTGGTACCTAGAGCTCATATGGCTTTACAATGTGACATGGTAAATGTCACAACGGTGCAAACAACTACGTCAGCAGAAAAGGAGATGACATCATGGCACAAAACCACTCCCCTTGAGGGCAGCCCTGATACTGTAATAATCTTACAGTTTCGGTTTAAACAGACCCCGGGCTCCTTTTAATGGGAGCAAGGGAATAATAATGCCTTAAAGAATGCTAAAAATGCGGCAGTCCTAGCAAACATCCAGCGCATGCATCATCCCATGTCACAGAGGACACAATTTGTGATAAACAATGATCACCTCTTGTCGGGTTGCAGAACATTCACTACTCCTAGTTCCACAGACCTTCAGTGGCAGGTCTATGAGCTAATGCACAGTCATCTCTTGGGTGCCCATCTTAGAAACAAAAAAACAATTAGAGCACCAGGAATTAACAAGGAGGTCCAGAACTTTTGTAGCTCATGCCTTGAGTGACGCATTCCTAGGAGGGGCTAAGCTCCTCTCATTCCTTTTCCCTTGTTTGATGTTCCCTTTGAGTATGTCGGGGTAGACCTAGTATGACCCATATTAACTCTTTGAGAGGCGACAAATATGTTATGGTCCTCGCTGGTTATGCTACCTGATTCCCAGAAGCTGTTCCTTTGTACTCTGCCAATTCAAAAACCATCACACAGGAACTAGTAGGGGTCTTTGCGCGACGGCATCTCTAAGGAAGTCTTCAATGTCAATGTCCTGCTCTTTATTCTATGTGGGTAAAACAGAATGTGTGGTTCAAAAGCGTATAGTCGAACATAAGAACAATATCAGAAGGCTGTCAGAAGAGCAATCAGTCTCGAAACAGGTCAAACCGTGTCCAAGGGGCAGCAACTATGAGAAAGCTCTACTGTGTATAGAAGGATTTTAAATCTTTCATTTAAAAACGATAAACCCTATTGGTCTGAATGAATCATTTGACTTGGGATGTTTCCTTTGAAACTGACACACTTCCGTGCACCCACTTTTTTTTGACATTGCTTCAGTGCAAGACAAATGCTAAAAATGCTAGTGGGTACAATGGTCTGCAACTATACCAGTTATTAAAAGTACTGAATATACATGGTTCTCTTAGAGTTATCATTTGTCATATAAAAAAGTATGTATGTTTCATTTTAGCCTTATTCAATATTGTTTAAAGTCATATATCTGTTGTTTATTTTTATTTTTATTCTAGCGGTTACCAATTAATTGGTATAATTACTGGTGAAATCTAATCCAATACTTTATGACTTGCAGATATCAGTTTGGATATTAGAACCCTGACTTTTTTCAGGTATTGTTCAAATTGTTGGTGAGTTTTTTTCTGCAGGATCTTAGTGTTAAAAATATCTTCATTGTACTTATGTAAGGGATTATGATGTGCAGACTTCATTATGTATTGGTAATGTGTTCCTAATGTGTCTTTAAGTTATAGTGCAACATTTCCCATGTGAAAGTAATCCTTGATAAAGTAACTGGACCAATTCCGAAATGAATAGGAAGGGAAGGAAGCATAGCAATAGACTGACCTTTTCTTCCTCACGAGGGAGGACAATGAACTTAGTTTGGCCTATCACTCTGTAGATCAAGAGGTACACTCTATGGTTAAGGATCGTTTGTCCCCTTTGCCACAATCTGGGACTCTAGTGTTTTGGTATACTGCGTAAAGTGCTCCTTTCACAGTATATTAGCACATGGAACTGAATTTTCCTTCTAGTTTTCTTTTGATGTCCTTTGACACTATTGCTATTGTTTTTGCCACATTGTCTTTTATAGCATTAACTTTGGTATGTCTTGTACAGTCAGGGGTTTATAGTTTTTTTGGGTTTATAGTATAGTACAATGAATTCTGCACCTGGTTTATATTGTTGAGGTGCGATTCTGATATCGGTAAATGGGTTTAACATATTGTTATTAATAATTGTACTGGTGGGTTTTTCTTGACTGACACTGTTTAATCTAATCTTAGCTGTTTTATTCATTGTTGAGTTAAAGCTGCCTCAACAAATGAAGATACAAATAAATAAATACTGGGCATTCTGCACATCCCTAATATCTACCTCAGACGCTGACAATAACAATAAAATGTGACATTCAAAAACAAAGGAGAATTTTAAAATCAAAATATGTTACACTTTTTTTTCTAACAGTACCAACAAGTTAGCAAAGAACGGAAGAGATGAGGAAACATGTAAGTAAAGAAAACACTGGAAAATGAATCTGGCTTTGCAAAATCTCTTTTAAACACTAAGAAAAAAAACCATAGAAAACCCTAAACACGGGAAAGTTAATAAATGCTGGTACAGAGCAGAAAACTAAACAAGTACCAAAGCGGCCAATAGGTCATTTTTTCCTAGTGCTCATACTGGCACCAGGGGACCAGGGCACTAACTGTTATAACTGTATCCATTTTTATAAATTTTGTAACTTTCTCTTACTTTCTTGTATCATAGTCTGTTTACACTTTTTATATTTTGTGAATTTTATCCTGATAACATTTCTCACTATCAATGTTTGGGTTTATGCATATTGGCCTCAGGTTTTTGCTGAGGCATTAGCCATTTCTTGAATGTAATGCCTTGTTCCCCTTATGTGCTTCCTTTATGATCCCTGTTTTGAGAGTTTTGTCATTCTTTTGACTATTTTGATTGAGTTTTTCTTTTGATCTTGTATCTCTTGTATTCTGATTTTGATTTCTTGTCTTGAGGACTTACTAGTGGGAATCTTTGTAATAACCTATTGTTTAATTTATTTTCTTTAATATTTTGTTTTTCTTTGCTTACTGAGTATTGGCTTTTGCTACTTAATCTTTCTTTTAACTTTATTCTTGTTTTTTAAATGTTGTATTATTTGTAATATTGTTTGTTTGCGGACAACCTTTTGATTTCTTTTGTATGTTATCTTTATATAGTTTAAGTCTTATTACATCTGGGCCAGGGGATTTCTTTCAATAATCTGTAAATTTTCAGCCTTTCTTTGTAGCATTCAGCTCTTATTTTAATTTGTTAGACCAAATTCACTACACTCACACAGAAACATGCACAGGTTGAAAACTAATAATTGGTTAACAGTTTTGAGAGTTTAAATTTGACATATGAATATCCAATGGATGAAAACATATTTTCCATGTACAAATCTCTAAAGCTCCCAATGCAAAAAATCTTCTATGTGTTAAGTTACTGATGGTTAGAGTAAATGATTGTCATGCCCACACGTAATTCACAGTAATATCACTTTCAAAAATACTCATAAATTAAAGTGGTACAAGTATGAACACAAAACACATTTGAATTGAAGACCACTGCCCCTACCTCCCTTCATTGGTCAGGAGCCCACCCAATAGCAGGGTATTTACTGGCTACAACATTAAAAGTTTAAGTAAAGAAAATCTAACTGTCAGAAAGAAAGCATGCTTCATTCTTGTACATATTCAAGATGCTTCAACAATTAGAAAGTCAATTCGCCCAGGACTTTCAGCCATGAAAAACAATGCCCTGCAAGTATGCCAAGCAGTCAACATTTTGGCCGTCTTTAAACAATTATTTTTCTATTAAAACAATGAATGGAAATTAGCATCCTCCAACCAATGATGCCAATGTTTTAATGCAGGCTTATTAACAAGCAATTTGCTCTTCTCCATATCATAATTGGGATCCTTAGGGATTAATTTCTTTGAATAATAAACACTTTGATGGTCTTTGCCAGTATCTGGGAATTGTTGAGAAAGTACAGCACCTTCTGACACATTGGACGCATCCACTTCCACTAAAAAGTATAAATTAGGATCTGGGTGACACAAAACGGTGGGTTTGGCGAACATCTATTTCAGGTTTTCAAAAATCCACACAGCTTCTGAAGTCCCTCTAAAATGGGCTTTTTAGTTAATTATGTTATAGCGAAGATCAATTTTTTCAAGATTTTAGTAAAAGTTAGATAATAACTATAAAACCTTTTCGCCTATTTTAAATTCTCCAGAGTTTCCACACAAAAAAAGGTCTTATTTGAATTCATACTTATTCTGTGGTTGGAAATTTCATATCCCAAAAATAATAATTTCTGAAACTCCTTAAATTTTATGTATAAGCTATTACGCCACAGACTAGATAATTTATTTCACATTTCTTGTGATTGACCTAATTTTCTGAAAATGATAATATATTTTAAATATAAAGTATTGCATAAATGCCCAAAATATTCTGAAACATTTTATTTACAAAGTTCTCAAAACAGCTGGGGTGTTAGCTAATCTATATGGCACTACTAAATACTAAATATTCATATTCATGTATCAAATCCATAATTTACAATCTCCAAAATGTCTCATTGTTTACAGCTCAAAATATCAAAAGGTTGAATACCAGTGGTAAGTAACATTGGTAACAAAGAGAATCCCTGGCTCTCACCATCCATCCATCCGTCCTCTCCCGCTTATCCGAGATTGGGTCGCGGGGGTAGCAGCTAGAGCAGAGATGCCCAGACTTCCCTCTCCTCGGCCACTTCTTCTAGCTCTTCTGGGGGAAACCCGAGGTGTTCCCAGACCAGCTGGGAGACATAGTCCCTCCAGCGTGTCCTGGGTCTTCCCTGGGGCCTTCTCCCGGTTGGACGTGCCCAGAACACCTCACCAGGGAGGCGTCCAGGAGGCATCCTGATCAGATGCCCGAACCACCTCATCTGACTCCTCTAGATGCGGAGGAGCAACGGCTCTACTCTGAGCCCCTCCCGGATGACTGAGCTCCTTACCTTATCTTTAAGGGAAAGCCCAGACACCCTGCGGAGGAAACTCATTTCAGCCGCTTATATTTGCGATCTTGTTCTTCGGTCACTACCCATAGCTCATGACCATAGATGAGGGTAAGAACATAGACCGACTGGTAAATTGAGAGCTTTGCCTTACGGCTCAGCTCCTTTTTCACCACGACAGACCAATGCAGAGCCCGCATCTCTGCGGACGCCACACCGATCCGCCTGTCGATCTCACACTCCATTCTTCCCTCACTCGTGAACAAGACCCTGAGATACTTGAACTCCTCCACTTGGGGCAGGATCTCTCCTGAGAGGGCATTCCACCCTTTTTCAGCTGAGGACCATGATCTTGGATTTGGAGGTGCTGATTCCCATCCTAGCTGCTTCACACTCAACCGATCCAGAGAGAGCTGAAGATCACAGCCTGATGAAGCAAACAGGACAACATCATCTGCAAAAAGCAGTGACGCAATCCTGAGTCCACCAAACTGGAGCCCCTCAACATTCTGGCTGCGCCTAGAAATTCTGTTCATAAAAGTTATTAACAGAATCGGTAGCAAAAGGCAGCCCTGGCGGAGTCCAACTCTAACTGGAAACGGGTTTGACTTACTGCCGGCAATGCGGAGCAAGCTCTGACACCGGTTGTATAGGGACTGAACAGCCCTTATCAGGGGGTCCGGTACCCCATACTCCCAGAGCACCCCCTACAGAATTCCCCAAGGGCCACGGTCGAACGCCTTTTCCAAGTCCACAAAACACATTTAGACGGGTTGGGCAAACTCCCATGCACCCTCCAGGACCCTGTTAAGGGTTTAGAGCTGGTCCACTGTTCCACGAACAGGACGCAAAAACCACACTGTTCCTCCTGAATCTAAAGTTTGACTATCCGACAGAGCCTCCTCTCCAGGACTCCCAAATAGACTTTTCCAGGGAGGCTGAGGAGTGTGATCCCTCTGTAGTTGGAACACACCCTTCGGTCCCCCTTCTTAAACAGGGGGACCACCACCCCGGTCTGCCAATCCAGAGGCACTATCCCTGATGTCCATGCGATGTGGCAGAGGCGTGTCAACCAAGACAGTCCTACAATATCCAGAGCCTTGAGAAACTCTGGGCATATCTTACCCACCCCCGGGGCCCTGCCACCAAGGAGTTTTTTAACCACCTTGGTGACCTCAGTCCCCGAGAGGGGGGAGACCACCTCCGAGTCCCCAAGCTCTGCTTCCTTATCGGAAGGCATGTTAGTAGGATTGAGGAGGTCTTCGAAGTACTCCCCACTCTGACCCACAACGTCCCGGGTCGAAGTCAGCAGCGCACCATCCCCATCATATACAGTGTTGCCACTGCATTTCTTCCCCCTCCTGTGACACTGAATGGTGGACCAGAATCTCCTCAAAGCCGTCCGAAAGTCATTCTCTATGACCTCCCCAAACTCCTCCCACACCCGAGTTTTTGCCTCAGCAACCACCGAAGCGGCATTCCGCTTGGCCTGCCGGTATCTATCAGCTGCCTCCAGAGTCCCACAGGACAAAAGGGTCCTGTAGGACTCCTTCTTCAGCTTGATGGCATCCCTCACCGCCGGTGTCCACCAACGGGTTTGGGGATTGCCACAACGACAGGCACCGACCACCTTACGGCCACAGCTCCGGTCAGTCGCCTCAACAACAGAGGCATGGAACATGGCCCATTCAGACTCAGTGTCCCATACCTCCCTCGGGACATGGTCGAAGTTCTACCGGAGGTGGGAGTTGAAGCTGCTTCTGACAGGGGACTTTGCCAGACGTTCCCAGCAGACCCTCACAATACGTTTGGGCCTACCAGGCCTGACCGCATCCTACCCCACCATCGAAGCCAGCTCACCACCAGGTGGTGATCAGTTGACAGCTCCGCCCCTCTCTTCACCCGTGTGTCCAAGGTATGTGGTCGCAAGTCCAACAACACAACCACAAAGTCGATCATGGCTCCCACCATGTTCTTGCTAAAGGTTTTGATCTTTTTTAAATTTTTTCAAGTCCTCTGAAAGCATTTTGTAAATTATATACTTTTTGATTTATTCATTTATTTGGTCTGTTTTCACAGCCATATTTGTTTTTTACCAGGTGGTGCTATTTTGTACTTTTTGTAATTTTTAAAAGGTTTGATTATTTATCAGCATATGCCCTTAGTCATAGTATGCTAATTTAATCCACACACATATTTTGGGTTCAAAGGTAATTTGCATGCTACATAAATAAATAGAAAATAGAAATATTTGTGTTCAATTTCTAGGCATTTATGACTTGTCTTTTTTTTTTTTTGCATAAACTGTAAGACATCATAATTCCACATAAATATATGCTTTTTGGTGTTTCTCAAACTGATTCTGCAGATGTCTTTGGACAAACTTTAATTTTACCAAAAATAAATTTGCATCGAAATGAATTCTTTGTCTACTGTTGACAAAACTGAGTCATCGTTTGCTCAATGGATTAGTGATAAAAAAGCACATTCAGAATTAATAAATGTCATAAAAATGACAAAAGTTAAGTAAGCAGAACATTTCATTATTGAAAAGAAAATAGTATGTGATAGTTTGTGTGTAAGTGTGATATACTGAGTAAAAAAAAGAAAGAATATTGTCTCAAATATGGGTAGAGAAACCTCAATGGGTCAAACAGGTTACAGTCCTTGATGAGATGTGAAATTATCAAGCCAGTTTTAGATCATCCACAATTGCACCTTTAATGTCAAACTAAGGCAACATCTCCTGCTGCATGACCTTATGAATGAATTATTTATCATTCCAATTAAGTGTAAGTATTTCTGTCAGTATCAATTGTGTTTTTTTCCTTCTCCCAGAGACTTTATTGTAGTACCCTTCCGAGTCAAAGATTATTACTTTAGCTACATACAGGGCTGTTTTATGAATTAGTATTCTCACTTCTGTAGTCTTACTGTTAAAATGAAATATCTGGCAAAAATCATTCTCTTTTCAGCATAGACTGATGTTTAACATTTAAATGCTTCTACTTTAGGAAGGCAAATTTTGACTTCAATGTTTTTAAATATGATACCATTTTTTCTTTGGAGTTAACATTCACACCTTTAACATTTCAACTTGCAAAACATAATGACTTAGTTATTTCAGCTTACAAAACATAATGATTTAGTTATGTCATGTGCTTTGACAAAAACAGAAAATACAGATCTCTGAAATTGTTTTTGTAAAATGATGGGAAGCGTCAGATGCCAAACCCTGTAATCAGTGATAATTTAGAGTAGTAGTCTGAGTATTTAACAAAAGAAATTTGCTCGCTCTTCAAAAGTATAATACTAAATCAAAATAATTAAAGCATTTCTTGTACAATTTACTGTACTTTACACAGGGAACATTGAAGATATTAACTGTAACAAGTTATTCAAAGTAAAACAAAAATATTCCATACATTTAAATGGTGTGTAATTTATATAATTCTAATATTCATCAATTGCCTTTGTACTTTTTTCATTGAATGCATAATTGTGCATTTTTTTAATTGGGTGTTTTTTTTTTGATTGAAAAGCAGCATGATACTTGAATTAGAAAAAACTCCTCATTGCATGTTAATAATTAATCTAAATTAAAGAAAACTTTTAAGAGATTTGTTAAAAAAAACTCACAGATCTCTAACAAGAAACACCCAGCATTACAAGTGCTATCAGATACTCATTCTTAAATATGGCTGAGCAGTATCTCATTAAGAGCAGAGGCCGGTGGGGTCATAGTCAATCTGGTGTATACATAGAAAAAAGATTCCTAACTGGTTCTCCAGAGTCCTGTTAAAATGTACCACCATGCTGTATTTCTGCAGTGCAATGTCTTTGTTAATGGCAAGATTCCTAAGAAAGAAAAAAAAATGGTGGAGAAAAGGCAAATTGTCATCTTTGATGAAGTCCAAGAAGTCCTTTGTCAAGGTATTTGCTTCACTGCTTCACTGCCTGGTAAAACAGAAACATGTAGTGAAGCCATTTACAAATTTTACATTTCTCCAGTACAGGTTTTTTTTATATATAGTAAAGCTTTTTATGTGTTTAAGTTAATTTTCATAGAAGGTATTCATTTTTTAAGCAATACTCCAAGAGTCTTTTATTATAATAACATCAGCTTTTAGCAAATGTGTCTGATAAATTGATAAGTGTATTTGAATAGGTGAAAATGGTAGGTTTAGTTTGTAAATACAAGATAATAAGTAATATAAGTTAATATTTTTACAGCTGTACAACAGTTACCCATCCTATTATTATTCTTGAAATAAAATTGAAAATCTCTTGGAGAACTTGCATGAAATAGAACTCTTATTTCAATTTATTTTGAAAAACAGATGCATTACTCATTTTGCTAGCTAGAAGCACATATAAAAATTAGGAAAATGTTTTTGAAAAAAAGCTGTGCCAGTAAATGCAATGTGTTGAGTTCATAGGTTGGGAGACTGCACTGATGCAGCGCGTTGCCAAACCCACCATTTGACGAACCACCTCAGGATCCTGAAATGGGACCCGAGTGCAGCCATGCAATGGGTAACACCTCAGCATAGAAGGATGTTGGCTTGTTGGCCTATTTGGGTTCTTTTATTGTTTAGCATTCTAACACTTTTTTATCAGAGGCAGATGACTCGAATCACATGACATGGCTTGAATAGAATCCAATTTTCATTCTCCTGACATGTGACTTGCTCAACAGTATTAAAAAAAGACTAGAGTTGACTTAGACTTGCTTATTAGTGACTTGCAATTTGGCTTGGACTCGAGATAAATTACATAAATGCCTCGTATTAATTGGCCACAATTATCATTTTTCAGATTTCATTCATTTAATCTAAATTCTGTTATTATACTATTCACATTTCATATCTTCATAATTCATCAGGATTAATAAGAGTGTTGGAGGTTCAACGCAATGGTGGGATCAACACTGAAAACTGTCAATTTAGGATATTCTCATTCTGCAGAGTATACTGCAAAGATTGGATGGCTATCAGCAAGATGTGTGGGTCAAAAAGTGGCCGACACAACGACAACTTTTACTATTTCAGGATTCATAAAGACAGGAACACTAGCTAGAAAGCAGGTCCCAAATACTGTGAATGATGTTTCATTTTTTCAATTGACAAGCCACGTTAATCACAGAACCCACAGCCTGTGTCCTTGGCTGTATGTCAGCTCTGCCAGTCCTGTTTCTCATGCTGTTCTCTAACTTTGATCCATACTGTCCCGTTTCAATTTGAATCTCCACTGCTCACATGGAGTGTGAATGTGACACACAGTCCACTTGTTTTTTCAGCTATGTGAATTGCCAATCCAAGTGAGGATTTGTCCCACATGCCTAGCCACACAAAATGATGCTGCTAAAGGGCACACTGTAAGTGTTTTATCATATACAGTACAGTAAGTAAGGTCTTGTAAGTGCTGTTCTATAAGCGATGTGCAAGGCTACTGTTTTGGCTAATATTGTAACACTCTTCTGTAACTTCCAGCTGTTATATTTTTCTAGAAGGGCTGAAACTTTATGCAGTGTTACTTTTGTTATGCAACCTAAGTCACAGAAAACATGAATTAGATAATGTTAAGAAGGTTAAGGCATTTAGAGGCTTAACGTAGTCTAAGTGATAAAAAAGTTAAGAATGTTTTAACACCTTAATTCATTGTGTGCATGCCAGTGTGGACAGTGTGCACTCGTGTCTCTCATGTTGTTTAATTGTAATATGGTAACTTTGATTTGTTTCATGGGAGATGAGAAAATAAAAACATTAAACTAGCTAAACACTGCCAAACGTATTCAATAACATCTATATTCTATATTCTATTATTATATGAAATGTATTGTTTTATTTATTTATCTTTTATCTTTATAACTGTCTTTGATATTTTTGTGTGATTTTGTTTACTAGAGATGATCTTGGAACAGGCAACACAGTCTGAATAGACCTCAGACCAAAATGCAGTCTACTTCTTCTTCTTTTTTTAGATTGACATACTATCAAACAGCTAGAAGTAGCTCTCAAATGATTTGATTCAAATAATATAATTATGTTAGAAATTCTGTGTAAATTTTAACTTATCTTTGTTTTTATTTAACGTCCCTAAGTTATGGAAAGAAACTGACAAAGAATGTTTATGATTTCTTGAATAAACATGACAAAATAAAAACACTGAATCTTGAATAAAAAAATCTTGAACCTTGGTCTATCCTTTCAAAATGTATTTTCCCAAAATAAACTGTGTTTTAGATGCAGTGCAGATATGAAGAATCAGTGAAAAAAATTATATCAAAGAAAAACAATTATTTATATATCTGTGGCTGTTACTTCCTTCTAAGAATTATTTTGCACATCTGACATTATCATAATTAGATTAATTTCAGATAGTAGCGAAAGCGTCTGCACTTTTTTACTGAACTCTTCTCAGTTGACTTGACTTGATTTGCCTTAATAAATCCAGTGACTCAACTAGACTTGAAACTTGAAAGTCAGGACTTCAAGCTTACATGACACTTGCATATATAGGACTTAGTCCATTCTTTGCTTTTTATAGTATTTTACAAGTGAATACCATAAGAATTTATTTACAGATGCATTACATAGAAATCCACAGTTTATTCATTTGATTTAACTACTGTTCAACATTATGTACAACAGTATTGGACTATATCTGTATATGTAATCTGTATCCTTATATTTAGTAAATGGTATAATCTATTCTTGCATTTTGTCTTGAGAGTTGTTGTGGCATTCTGCGCTTGCAGTTGATGAGGAGAGCTGTGCAAGAACAAGGTTGTTTGTACTATTGCATTTTCTGTGGAGGTAATGATAGATTATCCATTTGTCTCTGTGAAGAGGAGTACTTGTGTTTCATATTGTGTATTGTATTTACCCCATTTTTCACACCCATTGCATGCCCAACCTACCTGGAAGGGGTCTCTCTCTCTGAATTGCCTTTCCCAAGACTGCTTTCATTTTTTTCCCTATAAAATTTTTTGGGGAGATTTTTCTTGCCTTATTAGAGAGTCAAGGCTGGGAGGGCTGTCAAAAAACATAGAACATAAATAGAACTGACGTAGTTGTAGAGATGACACATGATTATGACAGGGCAAAAACATATCTGCCTCCAAATTGAAACAGGTGCAGATACCAGTGTCAGTATGGGAGAGGTGAATCCTGGGTGGGTGCTTAGAACAAGTAGGTGTGAACCTCTTAAAGCAGACAGACATAACCTTTCAAAGCCCCGCTTGAAGACACTGGGTTGCAGGCACACCAGACATCAAAATACTTCATTCTTGACTGCAGAATACATTCTGGAACATAGCTGAAAGCCACTCCTTAAGTTAGGGGCCCCTTGAGTGTTTCTTCAGAAGGTGTGTTGGAGATGATGCTCTTCTGGCAGGAAAAGGAGGGAAATGAAAGATAAAAGGTTTACCGGACTCCTTTTGGGATACTTTGGTGAGAAAGTGCGTCAAATTGGAAGTCTGGATGGTACTGCTTATTTGATTCAAAGCAAAATGTCATTGTATCTTCCTCTAGTCCTGCAAAAGTTTACCTTCTGCTCTACTCAAAATTCCCATCTTGAAGGCACTTGAATTGGGCTCATAGCCTAAGTGGATTCTCAAAACAGAGCTGTGGTTGACTCACATCTTGCCCAATGTGTGCATGAATAGTTCATTTATCCTACAAGTCAGGATGCTGTTTAATGCAAGCTGCCATCTTTTATAAACTTGTTGTCATTATAAAACGGGTCATGTGACAGGTGCATCACTTGCCTAGCAAAAAATAAACTAGCAATCAAAATGAACAGATACAAAAAATGTCAAAGACAATGAAAACTACAAACACAAATTAGTGGATGTTAAAAAAATGTATTTACTAAGTGACATCATTGAAATGGGATTAGAAAAATGGAACCTTATTTGTGTAGTCCTCCCTCATAAATTGTAGCTATTAATCAATCAATCAATCAATCAATCAACATTTATTTATATAGCACATATTCATACAAAAAAAATGTAGCTCAAAGTGCTTTACAAAATGAATAGAGAAATAGAAGACACAATAAAAGATAAACATAAGTCAACATTAATTAACATAGAATAAGAGTAAGGTCCGATGGCCAGGGTGGACAGAAAAACAAAAAACTCCAAAGGCTGGAGAAAAAATAAAATCTGTAGGGGTTCCAGACCAAGAGACCGCCCAGTCCCTCTGGGCATTCTACCTAACATAAATCAAACAGTCCTCTTTTTATTTAGCGTTTTCATGGAAGGACCTGATGATGATGGTCACGTAGACTTCTGGCTTTCAGTCCATCAATGTTGGTGCATCATGATGCTTTGAGTAGGTGGTGGTGGCGCAGGCCGCCACCACAAAGAAACCGGAAAAAGAAACAGAAGAGAGAGTAGGGGTCAGTATGGATTTTAGAGCCACCATGAATAGTTATTATGATGAATTGAACATACAGAGTATCAGTATTAAGTTAAAGTGAAGTTATAAAAAGGCCATGTTAAAGTAATGTGTTTTCAGCAGTGTTTTAAAGTGCTCTACTGTATTTGCCTGGCGAATTCCTATTGGCAGGCTATTCCAGATTTTAGGTGCATAACAGCAGAAGGCCGCCTCACCACTTCTTTTAAGTTTAGCTTTTGGAATTATAAGGAGACACTCATTTGAAGATCTAAGGTTACGATTTGGAATATAACGTGTCAGGCATTCCGATATATAAGATGGAGCGAGATTATTTAAGGCTTTATAAACCATAAGCAGTATTTTAAAGTCAATCCTGAATGACACAGGCAACCAGTGTAGTGACATCAAAACTGGAGAAATGTGTTCGGATTTTCTTTTCCCAGTTAGGATTCTAGCAGCTGCATTCTGCACTCGTTGCAAATGATTTATGTCTTTTTGGGTAGTCCTGAGAGGAGTGCGTTACAGTAATCTAGTCTACTGAAAACAAAAGCGTGAATTAATTTCTCAGCATCTTTCAATGATATAAGAGGTCTAACTTTAGCTATGTTTCTTAAGTGAAAAATGCTGTCCTAGTGGTCTGATGAATATGCGATTTAAAATTCAGATTACAGTCAACGGTTACCCCTAAATTTTTACTTCCGTCTTAACTTTTAATCCTAGTGCATTAAGTTTATTTCTGATAACCTCGCTGAATCCATTATTGCCAATTACTAAAATTTCAGTTTTCTCTTTATTTAGTTTGAGAAAATTACTATTCATCCATTCAGAAATACCAGTAAGACATTGTGTTAGTGTATCGAAAGAGTCGGAGTCATCAGGTGCTATAGATAAGTACAGCTGTGTGTCATCAGCATAGCTGTGGTAGCTCACGTTGTAACCTGAGATAATCTGACCTAACGGAAGCATATAGATTGAGAAAACAGCGGACCCAGGATAGAGCCTTGTGGAACACCATATCGGATATCATGTGTCTTTGAGATTTGATTACCACAACTCACAAAGAATTTTCTCCCTGCCAGGTAGGATTCAAACCAATTTAAGACACTGCCAGAGAGGCCCACCCATTGACTAAGGCGATTTCTAAGAATATTATGATCAATGGTGTCAAATGCAGCACTCAGATCTAAGAGGATGAGAACAGATAAATGGCCTCTGTCTGCATTTACCCAAAGTCATTTACTACTTTAACAAGTGCAGTTTCTGTACTGTGATTTGTTCTGAAGCCTGACTGAAAGTATCAAGAATAGCATGTTTATTGAGGTGGTCATTTAACTGCATAATGACTGCCTTCTCTAGAATTTTACTTAAGAAGGGCAGGTTAGAAATGGGTCTAAAATTTTCAAAGGCAGAGGGGTCAAGATTATGTTTCTTAAGAAGGGGTTTAACTACAGCAGTCTTAAGACAGTCTGGAAAGACCCCGTATCTAATGACAATTTACTATGTCCAGAATATTGTCAATTAGACGCCTGATATTTCTTTGAAAAACCTGGTTGGTATTGGGTCAAGGACGCAGGTGGAGGGTTTCAGTTGAGAGATTATACTATGTAATTCAGGTAAATCTATCCTGGTGAAAGCATTTAATTTGTTTATAACGGAGTACCGGGCTTTGGAGGTTCTGCAGTGTTGGGGAGATATACTATGTTATCTCTAATATCATTAATTTTTGAGTGAAAAATACAGCAATGTTCTCACAGGTTTCACTGGAAGTATTCTGGGGCATTCCTTTGTGTTACCTGGGTTTAACAGACGGTCAATTGTTGAAAATAAGACTCTGGGATTACTAGCATTGTTATTTATAATATTAGAGAAATAGCAGCCTCTCAAGACGGACAGTGTTATTGTATTCTGTTATTTTAACTTTTAATATTTCATAGTGGATAGTTAGTTTAGTTTTCCTCCATTTACGCTCAGCTCTACGACATGTTCTTTTTAAATCAGACACTCTTTGGGTCTTCCATGGAATAACAGTACTAGAGGATTTTTAACTGTCTTTTCAGGTGCAACTATGTCAACAGCAGTTCTTACTTTAGAATTAA
Source organism: Polypterus senegalus (assembly GCF_016835505.1). Lineage (NCBI taxonomy): Eukaryota > Metazoa > Chordata > Cladistia > Polypteriformes > Polypteridae > Polypterus > Polypterus senegalus. The sequence continues at coordinate 38,378,073 of NC_053161.1, forward strand.
AGTTTTCCACTTTACTATTTACATTATCCTCGCTATTATAGCTGGCATTATAAACGGACTGATTGCTTAGAATAGTTGTAAGCTTTAAAGCTGCTGATGAGTCAAAGAAGCGTTTTTAACAAAATGCTTCTCATGAGCGTTTTCTATCTTTATTTCTATATTAAATAGTAGAAGGAAATGGTCTGATAGACCGATATCAGTGACCTGCTTTATATCAACTTTAAGTCCTTTAGTAATCACTAAGTCTAACGTATGACCTGCTTTATGTGTAGGCTGATTTACGAGCTGCCTCAAATCAAAAGAGTCCAGGAGGTTCATGAATTCCTTTACCTTTTGGTCACACTGATTGTCGACATGAAAGTTAAAGTCGCCGACTATTAAGAGTGCGTCATAGTTTGTAACTAAAATTGACATTAAGTCAGAGAATTCCTCAAGGAAAGACGCGTTATATTTAGGAGGTCTATACACGGATAATACGAGAACGTGAGAATCTCCATGAATAACAACGGCGAGATACTCAAAGGACTTAAATTTACCAAAACTAACATCTTTACATTTTAATCGGCTCGAGTAAATGTTTGCCAAACCGCCCCTTTTTCCCTGGCGGTCGCACGAGTAAAACTGTAATCCGGAGGCAGATTCGATTAAAACTGCCGCCCCATTGGAATTAAGCCATGTTTCATTTAGCGCAATAAAATCAATGTTTCTATCACTAATAAGATCGTTTATAAAAAATGTCTTGTTAGTTAAAGCTCTAACATTTAATAGTGCCATATTTAATGTTTCTGAAGGGCAGAGCTGAATTTTATGCGTGTTATGGTAATCGGAACAAAAATTAAGTTATTTTTGTTAACGCTCTGTGTGTACTTTTTATGTAATCTACAATCCGTTTTTATAGTCTTAATGCAGTGTTGATCTGAAGTAGTAATTTCAATTAAATTATTGGTGTTTTGCCGCACTGCCTAGATTTTTACGTGCATTAAGATTTGTTATTAGATTATTAATGATGTGCACTTTAACGGAAGACTCTGTTAAGCCATTATGTCCTATCAAACCAGTAGCATTACGTAAGGGGTTAGCAGTAGAAGTAGACAGTCAAGATAGACGAATTACCTTAGCGATGTTTTCGGAGAGGACCCGGCGCCAAATCTATTCGGATGCAGTCCATCCCACTTGAAGAAGCGCGGCCTTTCCCAAAAAAGATCCCAGTTGTCTTGATTCTCGCAGAAGCCTCTCAGCCAGTTGTTTAAACCCAGCAGACGACTGTAGTATTCATGCGATCGTCTGACGAGAGGTAGTGGACCCGAGATGAAGATTTTTGCGGATGGGGTCCTCTCCTTCGTGTCTTCAACTAGTGCTGCGAAGTCAGCCTTGAGAACCTCTGACTCTCGGTGCCTTATGTCGTTTACGCCGGCATGTAGAATGATGGATCCAATTGCCCTCTTGTGCTTCTGGTAGAAGGTCGGCCGCTCATCACATCTCGAACTCGAGCACCGGGAAAACAAGAAACAAAGGATTTTTGATTAGGGCACGTGATATTCAGGTTTCGTACAATGGAATCACCTACCACGATTATATCACCCGGGGTTGAAGGCAGACTGGGGACGCGAAGAGGGTCGAATCGATTCTGGATTTGAATGCTCGCCTGTGCCGCTGGAGGTGTTCTAGCCTTGAACCCCCGCCTGCAAAGCTGAAACCCGTCGAGGTCTTCATCAGCGTTGTTCCTACGAGGCGCGGGGGTGAAGCTTACTTGCCCTTGGACTTGAGCGGCACGAGGTGGGGTTGATGTTACGCCGCTTCGTTGTTTGGTGTGGTTTGTCCAGCAGCCGAGTCTTCAAGTCTCTGAGGTACCTTCGTCTAGACAGGAGTTTCTGAATCTGTTTGTCGAGTGCCTGGAGTTCCTCGACAACGATGGCAACGCGATTCATCTCACTGTCGGCCATTGTCTGCTTCTACTTCCGCTTCCGCTTCGTCACCTAGGAAAGAAAGAGAGAAAGTTAGCTTCAAGAAAGAGAGAAAGTTAGCTTTTTAATGGGTGTCTAAAGTTTAACTGGCAAAGTAATCTTGAAGTATATCTTTGGCCAGAACCTAAGTGCTGCTGTTTGATCCATAATTTTGCCAATGAACTAAGTATAACATTTGAAAACCTAGGTGATATAATTCAGTTACTTTCGGTATTTCATACATTAGTTCTTAATCGGTTAGAACAGAAGAAGGAGCTTTAGTCAGAGAAGAATAAGGACCTAAATAAATGTGTTTTAAATAGGAAACATGAAAGGAGAGCTGTATCTATTATTGAGTGTCAATGCTAAGCTATAAGCAACTTCTCAGTTTTGTTTAATGATTTTAAAACATACCGTCATCACCAATATACCTGGTATGACGGTCTAGGTTAGTTGCCACAAGGTCCTTGAAATCAGAACCATCAATAGCTGTGATCGGGATGAGCCAGTGCAATGAGCACACCAACAAGCATGAGATGGTGCAAAGTGCAAAATACTGCTTTTTATTCCACAAAAATAAATTGCTCAAAACAAAGTGAAGTGCAAGGCCCTCATGTGTAGAACTCACTCTAAAACATGGTGTATGGACAAAAGTGGAAATGTGTGTACGCACAAAAAAAAAACTGTGAGTAAGACAACTTCCACGCAGTTCAGCTCAATAAATCCCGCTCAGTGTAATGTATGTGCACATGCCTGCCGTCCCACCCCGACTACTCCAAGAATTTTGCATATTTTAATATGCAAATTAATATAAATATCACCTTCCCCATTCAGTGTTTGGTTAAAAGACAGTGGTAAAAGCACATGAAAAAACAGAGAATTTGAAGTGGAGGCAAGGAAGAATGTACTATTTGTTGGCCTAAGCCAGAGGTCCTCAATCACAGTCCTGAAGGGCCACAGTGGCTGCAGGTTTTTGTTCTAACCTGGTTGCTTAATTAGAAAGCAATTCTTGCCAGTAATTTAATTTTGTGGCTTGTTAGTGCTTTAACTCTGCTATGTCAAGTCATTCTCATATTCTAGATTTTCTTCCCCTGTCTAAGGATATCATCAAATGATTTGAAGACTAAAATCGATGAGTAATTCTCAGTCCTTCACTTTTTTCTTTTCACTTTCCTTCCAAGAATTTAATTAAACCCAATAGTGTATGATAAATACACACAGGTGTAAATGGTAACAAGCTAAATGGAGAAATGCTGGTTTCTTTTGTCATTTGTATGTTATTGCTAATTAGGAGCAATTGAAAACCAAGAATACAGCTGTTTAAGACTAAAATAAGCAATAAGGGTTCAAAATCTCAATCAGTGAGACAGCTGAAGTGAAGCAGGTGTTACTTGAGCAATAAGTGCTTCCTATTAAGCAGCTGGGTTGGAGTAAAAACCTGTAGCCACTGTGGCCCTCCAGGACCGTGATTGAGGACCCCTGGCCTAAGCAATAGTATAAACAACAAAAGGAAGTTGATTGAGTAATACAGAGTGGCGGAGAAACTCGGATGTTCAACTTCAGAAAGTCGCACAGTGCCCAAAATAAAAAAGAAGTGGTCTGATATCAAAGTTAACATGAAAAGACGAGTCATAGTCCACCGTCTGAGTGTAATGTGGAAGCGTATTAGGGTACAGAGGAAAAAAAATAGGGATACAGTGAAAAAAAAAAATTGAAATGTCCACTTTAATTAGATCCCATCCTAACTAAAGTAGCACATTAAATGCTGCATATTGTATGTGTTCTTCTATGTGTTCTATGTGTGTGAATCACTATGTGCTTCTTAAATGGGCTTTCTCTTACACTGACAGGACACAGAATACATTACAATCATGATATTACAGCTCTCTGAACAATTTAAATACTAAGATGTATACTTGATATCATTTTCTTGATGAAGTGAATTAAAGCATGTATTAAACATAGGGGCACAGTGGCGCATTGGTAGTGATGAGCTGGCACCCTGTCCCTGTCCATTGTTCCTGCCTCTCGCAAGATGCATGTTGGGACATGCGCCATCCTCATTGAAATAATGTAATGTGGCAGTACTATCTCATTCAAATGTAGCAACCCCATATTCCTGTCCTTCCTTTTCTTTCTCCACTAATCACAACGCAATAAGCTCTTCAATAAAAGTCAAACTATCTGTAAGTTTAGAACGCCGATTCTTCAGAACTTTTAAGGAACATTGAAATATCTTTGTACTACATGTTTAATTATTCCATCCATCTATCTATCCAGTCCCAGCAAGCATACAGTGCGAGGCAGGACCAATCTCCTGCATCACCATAGCCACATGTTTAATTACTAACAGTATACATTATTTAAATTAAGTTAAAAATGTATCTGTATAATATAATATACATACTTTAATGCATTTTATCTTAAAAATGATATCAAGAGCCCCAAGAAGATGGCTCTTGGAAATCTAAATTGACTTAGAAGCCAGTTCGTTATCATCTGTAAATATGCACTCTCTTCTACCGGGACCACTTGATGGACTGATTGAATGCGTTTATAGCTCTTGGGATGAAACTGTTTCTGAACCTCGAGGTTCAGGAAAGACTCTGAAGCGTTTGCTGAATGGGAGAAGTTTAAATTGACTGTGCACATGGCTGAGGCAGTTTGTGCTCTAAATGTTCTCTAGGGTAGATGCTATATCCCGATAAACCATCATCTGCGCTTTCAACACAGCCCACTGTAAATCTTTCTTATCAGCTACTGTACAGCTGTGATTCCACACTCAGATTACAATGGGTTAAAATACTCTGAGTGGTGCACTGAGAGTAACAACGCTGAAGCAGCTATGGTCTTTGGAATAGTTTGGCCATTCCGTGGACCATTATATTGTTTCAGATTAATTACAATCAGATGCCTTACATTTATAAACAATATGCAGTTAATTTCAATGTATTTGATAAACCTTAATCAGGGATGTTAATCTAAAAAAGAATGGGAAACCACACTAGCACAGTAACACTGCTTTGATGCTGGGTGCTGCCAGTTTGCAAAACCAAGTTGAAACTTGCGTACGCACAGGATAAGGCTTGTGTGGGAATGTGGGTGGCTTTACGCCAAGATTAGTTTTCATGCACCTCCAAGTTATTGTGGAAACAGGTGTACACACCAGTTTTGTCCATACATACCATTTATACATGAGGACCCAGGTCTCCTTTCATTATATATAAATAAGTAAATAAGCTTCAATAAAAATATGTGTTTAATAAAATGCTAAAATAAATAATAAATAATCAAAAAATGTAACTTGGAAAGGAAAAAGGACCACAAAAACAGTCTTTCTTCCATTTACCTTCTCTGGTCCTCATCAGTATAGATGGTCATTCACCACATGCTGTCCACCACATCGTGTTCGATTCACCATTTCCGCAGACCCGGTGCACTTACAGTGAGCAAGTATTTGCAAAATATTGTCATCAGATTCTCAAGTACTTTGGAGCACGCTCTCTTTAAGTTACTCAAAAAATTGGAGCCTTTGTGTAGCACAGAATTTGATGCTGTATTAGGTAATTTAAGGATTCATGGACACATTACTGGTGAAACTTCTAAAGCTCTTGATTTGTGAATACTTCCAGAAAATGGAAGAACAGCTTTGACTGAAAATCATCTACAATGCATAATTTTCTCATTTGCCATTTTAGACTTTCTTTTTCCCATTTTCTCTGTATGGTAAGTAGATATTACATTACATTTTATTCTTAATAAAGACTGCCAGAAACAGGAAAAAACCATGAACAACCATGAGTGGTTGAACATAGTTTTCTTGTTATCCTCTCCTTGATATACAGTGAATGCGATGGTAGCACTGTCTGAGTCTAATTTTAGTATTGTTATGAAATTTATTTCTAGAGAACTAGAAAGAAGGTTGAGGTTGGCTTTGAAATTGTTTCCTTCAGCGACAAAAATGGGCATAACAAAGTAAACAACACAGGATACATGTATATTTTCCAGCAGCTATTGTAAAAAGTTTTAATTTCCCCAGTAAATTCTTTCATGCCTAGTACATATTACGAATCAAGAGAAGAATTCATGGAAATAAAGACCAAGTGCAAACCATTGGTACACCTCAAGCATAGAAGGACAGTTTCTCCTTTAATTCTTTAATTCTTCTGTCTGTCATTTCATTGTCATTTCCATACATCGAGGTGCTGACATGACATACAACATTAAACTTGTACATAGTGTTCTTTTTCACTGGAGGCCTAAGAAAACTAGAAACATTTATTTAACAGTATTTTTGCAGCTCTAAAGCCAAAATCATAACTTCCAGCCTAGAGTATTTCACTGGAAATAATAGGTCTGCTTTTCGAATTTAACAAACTCTGTGTTAAACATGAAACGAAACCTGAGGGGAGGAAACAGGGGACACGAACTGGGGTTCTTTGGTGTGTAAGCGGCATCAATATCTTGTCGCTACAGAGCGGCTGTGGCCAGGGTCGCCAGCAGGACATAAAGGGGAACCTTTGACTCGTGTTTTACGTATTCACATGAGAATCACCAAATGCTTGTTAGAACCTCAACTAGAAACATGCTGTTTATTTATACATGTAATAAAGTAGTCAAAAAAAATTAATGAATGCAGTTTATTTATGTTGTCTTAAATAACATAATTTTTTCAAATGAGCTCCATAATTAACAATACATTCTTTGAAATGAGTTTAACATCCTGGTTTTTATTTAAAAATTCAATACAACAGAGTACAAAAGTTGAGACTTCTAGCTAAATTATTTCTAAAAAAGTATTGTGCTGTTTGTGTCATATAAATGGCATAATAATTCTTGATGAAACATTTGGCAAACAGTCCAGTCTGAAAAGTTTAATACTACTGCCTAACCATGTGCTAAATGCAGAGGTTTCCGCTCTACAGCCTGTCTTACTACAGTATTTCGATATTTTCTGGTGTTCTTGCTGTTGTCAGTTGTCCAATAAACAGTTTCTTCACACTACCAGTACAATAAAATATTGTTGCAAGAAGGAACGTCAAACTTCCTCTGACCTCTGGCCAGTTGTTCATAGCCACTGATACTGCATTTAGTATATGCTGACAGGGCACTATGTATTTACCTCCAGCCTACTGAATCACCCTTCACCCCAAAAATCATCACATCGTTATGCTACATAGTTATTTTCATTTAATCGTTTCAAACTAGTGGCAAGGTCCCTTCAACTCAAAAGCTTGTCAGTGTCATTAACCCCTCTCCCTCTTTCTTATACATTTCTTTGCTTGTCAGCCATTAGAGTTTGATAGTTTTACAGATTGCTAAAAGGGTGGAGGTGTCATGGGAAATATTTATCATATTTTCGTACCATAGAAATGAAAGCTCCCTGTGATGCAGGGGGATGCTTCACAATGGGTCACATACTACTGCAATAAATAGTGTGCTATTCAGAGGGAAGTATATCACTTGCCACAGAATTTGCACTCGGACGAAGTTAGCTCATTTTACTAAACAATCCCAACTTCACCTCACCTTACATCATGTGTTGACTGATCACAAACATGTCTGTGATCTAATCACTCAATCAGACTACAATCTGCTTAAAAGTTAAGATTTACACTTTTGTGTAATTTGCTTCTGCTGTTGTAAACCACAAGATAATACACCCCAATTAGCACTGAGTCACCCAGAACCATGTGTTTCCTCCTGATTTGCATTTGTGCTCCATTTACCTTTGACAGGAAAGCTGCCTCAAGGGTTGGAAGGCAATGCAGTCCTTGCAGGAGTCTAAGAGCAAAGAAGATGAAATCAAAGTTTGGATCCAACTTAGTTATTCCCCCTACTACAAGGACTAACTCTTGGCTGACATCTATAGCCAAGAACTGCAAAAAAAATCATGTTAAAGTCAATACGTATAGAGTCAGAAAGCTGGCACCAGCTCAGTATCTGAAGAGGACTGGAGTATAGTAGAAAGTAAAGCTGAAGTTAACTATCTGAAATATGAGAATACTTCTGGTTCACCATATTAAATATAAAAGCAGAATGTCAAAATAAGAAAAAAATCAAGCAGAAATACTTACAATGAAGCACAAAGTAAACTAAACTCAAGGATCTCAAAAATTAGCTCTAAGTGTGAGCAGACAGCCTGCTCAAGTATTCATTCCTTATGGATGGCATGCCTGTGACTGAATTTAACTTTCCCGACAGGTCGAATTGAAAGGTGGGATCAAGGGCAGGACACTGGAGACTGTGAAGCTATAAGGTCAAAATAAGACAATATTTTTTCAATTATTTTCTTTGGCTTACTTCTAAATATTTAGTGGTTTGATGTTACACTTATATAGCCTTCTCATCAGTTCTAAAGTTGGTAAAGTTTTTTCTACAAATTTGTCATGTTAATGCAAAATTAAAATAGATACACGTATATTTAAGAGATTTTTAATCAAATAGAAATCATTACCAGGGAAAACACAAAACTGGTTGATTTGAGTCTCCAACCAAAATTAAGGCAAATTTTATATAAAGGATAGTATCAAATAATTGAATTTTAACTGCTAAACCATTCATTCTAGTCAGTGGTGAGGGTAAAGCTGCAGATGTGGAAACGCATTGTTTAGCTCAGGAATATACTACACTGTTCACTTAAACAATTGTTAAGATAGGATCATCCACTGAATCACAAAAAGTAGGATCAGAAAACAGAGCAGGATGTCCGTATTGAAATAATGTTTCCAGGGATAAATGCAAAGCACTAAGTAAAATGCAACTACTGTGTTTTAGTGTTTAATGTGATCTTTCACTTACTGTATGTCCCATTTAGATGTTGCATTGCCCTGTATCAACTTTAGCAAGATTCATTGTGTTTCAGTGCCAGTTATGCATTGTCTTCCAGATTGTCATTTCCTATGCCAATAAATATTTCTGTTTCTTTTTGAATTTCAAAGGGATTCCATGTTAAGCCTTGGACTCATAATTGACAGTTTTTAGTATTTACATTAGGTTAGCCCAGTGCTAAATAAATTAGAATGTAACATTCTTAAACCCACTGAAATTCAGGGTAATGTTGGAGCGAAGCCAATTTTAGCATCATCGGGAAGGAACCAACCCTGGACTGGGTATCAGACTATCACATCCACTCATGTACACTCTCACGCGGGAACAATTTAGAAAATCAACCTAACCTAAGGTCTGTTTCCCTTCTCTAACAATATCCAAAAATATTAGTCATTAATAGAGAAACTTTTTAAGAAAATACATATTATACATACTGCTGACTTGCAGTAAGTAAACTTGGGTCCTTTCCCAGTTCATCCCAGTGTGGAGTTTGCATATTCTCCTATTATCTGTGTGGGTTTCCTTCATGTGCTCTGGTTTCCTCCCATTGTCCAAAGGCATGCAGTTAGGTGCATTGGCAATACTAAATTGGACCTAGTGTGTGGTTGGTGTGTGTTCGCCCTGCAATGCACTGATGCCCTGTCAAGGAGATTATTCCTGCCTTGCAAGGTGGGTTAGGCTCCAACATCTTTATGCACCTTAGCAAACTGGAGCCTTTGTTCTGATTAACCTACCTGAGAAGTAGTTTTCTTAAGCTACATAGTTGTTTAGTCCCAATACCTTGAGTTCTTTATGCATTGTGGATGTGGAAGTGTTCTTACTTTCACTATTAAACACAGCAGGGATTTTCTACTGATTTTGAGGCTCCAGTTTGCTAAGGTGCATAAAGATTCAGCTCTGGAGCAATGGAAAAAGGTCATGTGTTCTTTTGAGTCCAGATTTACCCTGTTCCAGAGTGATGGGCACATCAGGGTAAAAATATCAGTCAGATGAAGTGATTCATCTATCATGTCTAGTGACTACTGACCTGTGGAGGCCGTGTTATGATCTGGGGTTGCTTCACTGGGCCAGGTGTAAGTTCAGCAACATTACGTGTGCAAAAAATGAGGTCAGCTGACTACGTGAATATATTAAATGACCAGGTTTTTCCATCAATAGATTTTTTTCTTCCCATATGGTACAGGCATATTCCAAGACAACAGGTTCCCAGGATGCATTAGGTTCAAATTGTAATAGGGAGCATGAGACATCATTTTCAGACATGGATTGGCCACCACAGATTCCAAACCTTAACCCCACTGAGAATCTTTGGATGTACAGGAGAAGTATTTAGGCAGCTGTCTGACTCTCCCATCATCAATACAAGATCTTGGCGAAAAAGTAATGCAACTCTGGACAGAAATAATGTTGTGACATACTAAAACAATACCACAGCAAATAAATACCATAATCAAAGCTAAAGGTGTTCTAACTAAATGTTAGAGTGTGAGACTTTTTTTTGGCCAGGATATAGATATGTGTGTATATATATACAGTAATCCTTCCTCGATCGCAGGGGTTGCGTTCCAGAACCCCCCACGATAGATGAAGTAGAAACCATATGTTTGTATGGTTATTTTTATATATTTTAAGCCCTTATAAACTCTCCCACACTGTTAACATTATTAGAGCCTTCTATACATGAAATAACACCCTTTAGTCAAAAGTTAAAACTGTGCTCCATGACAAGACAGAGATGATAGTTCTTTCTCACAATTAAAAGAATGCAAATATATCTTCTCTTCAAAAGAGTGTGCGCGTCAGGAGCAGAGAATTTCAGAGAGAGAGAGAGAGAGTGCTCGCTAAGAAAAGCAAACAATCAAAAAATCAGCGCTTTTGTGCTTTTAAGTATGCCGAAGCACCGCGATAAAACGGCATTTTTTAGAGGAGCGTCTGTATCCTCTAGGCAAACAGCCTCTGTGCAAACAGCCCCTCTTCTCACACCACCTCCGTCAGGCAGAGAGAGTGAGAGAGACATAGAAAAGCAAACAATCAAGCACCGCGCGGGAAGCATATCGTATATCACTGAGGAGTTTTAGCTAATATGTAATACATGCTCCGATTGGGTAGCTTCTAAGCCATCCGCCAATAGCGTCCCTTGTATGAAATCAACTGGGCAAACAAACTGAGGAAGCATGTACCATAAATTAAAAGACCCATTGTCTGCAGAAATCCGCTGACCAGCGAAAAATCCGTGATATATATTTTGATATCCTTACATTTAAGATAGAGTGAAGCCGCAAAAGTCGAAGCGCGATGTAGTGAGGGATCACTGTATATATATATATATATATATATATATTGTAAACACACTAGAAAGGTTTGGTGCAGCTACCCATATATTGTCCCTGGCTGCCAAAGGTTATAAAGAAAACAAGAGGATGCTCTTTGGTTGAGTTCCCAGAAAGAACTGAACTGGTTTGGAAAGATGGAGGTTTTATATGCTGTGAACTGGAAGTGATATCATTTGACCGGAACAGAAAGGGACATCAGTCTGGGCGCCAGAACAGGAAGTGATGTCAGTGTGGGTGCTGGATCAGGAAGTGACGTCAGTCTGGGTGCCGGAACAGGAAGTGACATTAAACCAGGCAGATTTTCCCGTATTTGGTCTGCAGAGATAACAGAAATAAGTTTAAAGCACCCTGCCACTCCCGGCCTGGCAGGTAATTACCTCCACATGGTCAACTTAGCTCGCTCCTAGTCGCATGTGTGTTACATGGCCCCCACCTCAGCCCAGACCCATCGGGTCGGGTGTACCTGTCCATGAGGTCGTGGCACCGGGAAAGGGCATCAGCATTGGCCTGCAGTAGACTCGACGATAAATGACCAAAAACTTGTAAGGCTGTAGGTCTAAAAACTACCTTGTGACTTTACAGTATATATATATAAAATCCTAAGCCTAAATGTGCAACAATTTTTTGTCACGCTTTAAATCTGGCTTATTTTTAAACCTATATATGTTTGGTATCATTCTTTTCGGAATTTATCAAACTTTAATGTGATGTTGTTAGATTTTCAGATTCTTATTCTGTTTTTAAATTATAAACTAAAAAATATAAGAACTCACGTCCTGCGAGACGAGACTTTGTACCAAGAGATTTTACCATGCCCAGGGCCAAAAAATAAACGATAAACAGTAGGACAGCTGCTGTACAGGCTTTTAAATGTTTGAAGTGGTGTGTGACCCTTTACTGTCTGCACCCCTTTTGATTTACACATTACCGGTGGCGGCGTCTTTAGGGCCATCTCGCTCCGGGAATAAGCACTGTCTAGCTGCCCCGGATCGATTAGCCCTTCCGCTGCCCACTCGGTTAACTTACCGGTCTCTCTTGTAGGGCACGACATGTATTGGCACCCGCTATTTATTAAAAGCGGGCCCAGATTACACTGCGTCTCTCTTGTTTGATATACGGTACGGGTTTCACATACCTGTACTGCCACATTATGATATACTGGAGGCTCCCCACCAAATCGCCGCATGTAATCCCTCACCTTCGCCAACGGCTCTTTGGCTGCAGCTCCCAATTCCCCAACGATCTTCTCAATGGTTGTCAGGACCTGTAAAAAACTTGCTACGGGCTCGATTAAGCGTTCGAGTTCCCGCAAGTCAATATTATTTATTTCGACCGGCAGAAGACTTACTTCCTTGTCTGTCTTTCTTGCCGGCCGGGAGCCAATGAGCACACCCGCTTCTGGCACGTGCTCTGACGGGTCTCGCAGAGGCTTCTGGGACTTGGAGTTCTCTTCACAGGTTGAGGATCGGGCTGCTTCTTTTAGCAGGCTGCAGTCTGTCTTTTTTATTATTTTTGTGACCTCCCGATCAGCCATTTCCCGACCCTCCTTACCTTTTCGTGGGGTGAGCGGTGCCTTGCTCGCCTCCCCCTTCCCCTTCGGAATGCCCGAGTCCGTTCCTTAGGGCTCGAAGGCGCAAACAGCGGGACGCGGTCCTCCTCCTTCCCAGCAAGCACCGGGTTTGTTACCGTCACACGGAAGTCGACTCCTAGGCGCTCTGGTTTCGACAGGAGCAGGCCGTCGTCTTCGGGGTAGTCTCCTTTTTCCCTCGGAGCCTCCAGGTGGTCATCTCCAAGGTATATGCACGGAACAAAGTGAGTAATAATAAAAGGATTTTTAATGTCGTTTCCGGCACGTACCTCAGAGTGATTGTTGCTTCCTGGAGGTTTCTCCGGACTTGTAAGGCCGCTCCTTGACTCCTCCCGAGCGTCGGCCATTGCACCTACGGTGCTCCTGCTGGTGTTGTCGCTCTGTTTGCCCTTCCTCTTCCCCATTTTGGACTCGGAATTTCTGGGTTTTGGCGATGCTGTGGCGATTCCTGACTCCGTAGTCTTCTTGGGGTTCACTACCCACAGAAATTTTTTATACAGGTCCTCCGCAATAGACACTGGAGTATCCTGCCGGCTATGCCACTGTGGTAGTAGGGGGCGCTAGTGCTCACTTGAACCCCTGTCCATGACTCCAGACACCAGATAAAAGTCCAAATGTTGACTTTATTTTGTTGCCACAGTGCACAAAGCACACTTTCCACCACAATACTCATTAAACTCACACAAATACTACAATAAATCAATCCTCCAGCTCCTAGACGCGTTGCCACCCTTCCACCCAGCTCAGCTCACCGTCTGGAAGCTCTCACAGTCCTTTTATATCTCCTGACCCGGAAGTGTTCCCAATCCCCAGTCCATGCAATTCTTAATCACTTCCGGGTCAGGTAAAAGCTCTTCTCTTCAACCCGGAAGCCCGTCGCTCTTCCTATGACGAACTTCCGGGTCATAGGGCACGAAGAAGTCCTCAGTCCTCCCTGCAGCTCCCTCTTGTGACCCCCATGGCATCCAGCAGTGCTGTGCATAAAAACCACATTGTCCATGATGCTCTGCTGGTCTTCTGGAAACCTCCATGCTGCAAGGAGGGCTCCACCTGGCGGCTTGGGGGTATTGGCTGGGATAAACGGCCGGCCATCCACCACTATATATATATATATATATATATATATATATATATATATATATATATATATATACAGTTTAATGCTAAGTTGACTAACTCATCATTAACAATGTCATGTCGCATTCAGTTCGAAAAATTACATTTGGCAGGATTGTACATTTAGGGCACTAGGTGTCCGTTAAGAAACCAAGTAAAAAGCACCCCAACAAACAAAAACCAAAATATTCCAAAATCTAAAAAGTGATTTAATTGAAATTTGGTGACATTATATAACAAAGAATATTACCTAATCTGTGTTTTTAGACTTGGCAATAATAATACTGTAATGAGTAGGTAATGCTAATTCCTCATGTACTTGGCCAGTGCAGTGCTAAGACAGAGCCAGAAGAGAAACATTTTAAGTCGGCTGATTGGAGCTATCTTGTTTATGCAAATGAAGGCCACCAGGACATATGATGCGTAGGGTTCACAAAGAATAGCCATAATTAAAGCTAAAGACTTAGGGTGGATGGATAAGTGAACAACGGGAGGTATACTGGACAAGAAAAAGAGACCTGATCATGTATGGTGTGAAGAGTGAGTTGCAGATTGGAAGGAGAAATGTTCAGTGAAGCTCAAGAAAAACTCAATAAACAAGCACAATAATGTTGTGAACTTGGGAGTATCTTAGCATACAGTCCTGTAGCAATAAGCACCCACATGTGGAAGGTTCTATAAACCTTTCACTTGTTTACATAAAGACCAGATGAACTTTCTTTATAAATACATTTTATTACACAATAAAACTTTTCTTAACCCTCTGGAGAAGGTAAAATAAGGAACTTTGGTGATTCAGCCATGCATTTATGCAAATGTTATGAACTTTACAAACAATAATTTCAAAGTGTCATATAGTTTTATTTTCAGCACAAACTCAGCTACAATAATATGCAGACAATAATTGGGTCAGGAATATATTCAGCTTCTAAATTCCTAATGTGGTGAGCGGCTGGGGGCTTTGCCTAGCCAGGATGCCAAGAAGGGCCGGGAGAGTCTATACCTCCCCCGGACCACGAGAGGGCAGCCACCCTGGTTGGTATGGGGGGCACAGGAATGGAGCATGGAAGCTCAACTCTATAGAGGCCTGTGGCCATCACCAAGGGGTGCCCAAGGACACCCGAAGTGCTTCTGGGTGCTCGTGCGGCACTTCTGCCACACCAAGAAGTACCGCAGGAAGCTCATCAGGAGGCACCTGGAGCACATCTGAGTGGGAATAAAAGGGGTCACCTCCTTCCAGTCATCAGCTGGAGTCGGGAGGAAGAGGACAGAGCTCGGAGGAGTGGAGAGGAGTGGAGGCGGTGAAAGAAGGCATTAGAAGGCCCGGACATATGGGTGATTGGTGCTGGGGCACTGTGTGCTGTGCGGGACATGGCAAGTGTAAATACTGTAAATAAACACGTGTGTTGGACTTAGTGGTGTCTGCCTGTCTGTGTCCAGGCTAAACTTCCACACTAATTAAACAGTGGTTCTCAAAACAAGTACAGGAATTTTGTGAAAACACATACAAGACCATTGTGGCGAAACCTGTGTGTTCTTCAAGATCTTTAGTACCTGAACTTTTAAAAATATTTCAGCTAATCCACTTAGAAAGGCAGAAACCTTGCTAAAAACTTGTTATTGTCATTAATCTTTTCCAAGAAAAGCCAATAATGATGGAGAAGTGATTTCTGTCTGCTGAATACCTATAACAGTAGTAGTCTGTTCACACCTAAGATCAAGTAACAAACCCTGTCAGGCTGGTCAAAAACTAGCATGTTGTTTAGAAACTTTCTGTCACAGTGTTTGATCAGAGAGAGAGCGCAGGACTGCAAAACAAGCATTTTCAGAGCAAGATACGCACACAGAATAAGCTCACATTAAGCATTAGTTTGTAATAAGTAGCATTGTGAGAGAAAAACAGATTCATGCACAATGTAAACACATAAAATAATACAAAATGATTGTAGTGATTTACAGTGTGCTCTAAGCTTGGTATTAACATATTATTTTTCTTATGATGATTTTGTTTTATTTGCCACATAAGAGAAAAGAGAGCTGTTCATCTGCTTTTGAATTCAAAGTAGAAAAAGGATAAACACAAAATAAATAAATCCAATAATAAAATAAAAAGGATTGTAGCCTTTCACTATGTGCTACATAACCTCAGTATAAAATTGCTAATATCCTGTTCATACTCTTGCATGTTCTGTTAGAGAGTGGGGCAATGCAAGCTTGCTGAAATCTCAGAAAGAGTTATAGCACCATACATACAATTTTCTTTGAATTCAGTGCGGAAAGGTGAATAGCTTTTTGCTGTGCATCGATTGTATCATACAAGTTAAGTATGAAAGTTTTTGTGTTAGCATTGCCTTATTTGAAAAAATGTCAATTTTAGTAAAATTCTGCTTTTCAACATGTGTGTGAAAGACAAAGAAATACAGCAAATCTTGGTTGGAAAAGACCACCATTGAAGCTGTAATACAGAGGCACTTGTGAACTGATTTTTGCAAAGATACAGTACTAACTCACATTTACACGTAATGCCATTTTCACCTGAGCCAAATCAAGTGCACCCAACAAAGCCCAATATGCTATGGGAATTTGTTGAATGCTATTCCATACTTCCCAATCCACAAGCAATGAATGGCAGGTTTAGAAAGCGTCGGCAGCATAATGATTAAAATATGCCGTGTCCAGCAGAATCAATTGTTGGAAAAATGGTCAGATTATTGTTGTCATTGCCTGGTGGGGCAGTATATGAATGAATGAAGGAATGAAGCGGCACTTCCACACACAATGATCAAGTATGCATTATACTTTACAGTTGTGCTTCTCCTTTACCTTTTATTAGTATGTGAATACAGGTCCTCCTGCATTGGTGGGCACACCCCAACTCAGAATCTTCTGTAATTTTCATCTAATGCACCTATCTTTTAACAGTGGGCATATTCCAAAGTGAAAACACAAAGGTTGCTGATTATGTTTTTATCTAGTTTCAGTTCTAAAATAGCAATGAATTATTAATGGAAATAGAAAGCAAAGAGAGTTAACAAAAGCACCAAGGAACGCACAAAACACATGAAATAGGGAATTCCACAGCAAACAAATCCCAAAAAACAAATCCAGGAAGAGTGGTTCCAAACAGTGCATGAAAGGCATAAATCCAGGAAATCGCAAAAGCATAATAAATAAATAGAAATCACTGAAACCACGAAGCACAGTCAATGAACTGCATTTAACTAGTGGGTCTTGTCAGCCTTTAAAGGGCTGGGGTGATTCCATACAGAGACTGACACACCTCTTGAGGGACCACCAACAAAGCACAATGGACATTAAAGAACATGCAACCATACTTGGAAACTAAACTACTCAACAATGAAATATTACAAAAAAAACCCTAAATCCATATATGAAACATACTTTATGTTACACAAAAATGAGACAAAAAGGAGCCCAAATGAAGAACACGGGACACAATCTGACAGATTCATGAAATATAAAGCTCAAGTGCGGATGCAATGCACTGTGGCTATAAGCTTAGGTGCTGATTCACTAGTAGCAAAAAGGGAAAGAAAAAGAAGTACAGGATAAACTGGCATCCTCGGGTCCAAGACATGCATTCCTTTGTCAGTTTCAATGCTAGCACAGCTCAGTTAAGAGGTTCCCCACAGCCAGAACAGAGAAGAGGTGGACATTACATACAGTGACCTCCATAATGTTTGGGACAAAGACACAGTTTTTCTTGATTTAGCCTTCTGCTGCACAGTTTAAAATTATAAATCAAACAATTCAAACGTGGTTAAAGTGCACGTTGCATTCTTTAATATTAAGTTATTTGCACAAATTTCTATCACACCATGTAGATATTACAACACATTTTATACATGGTCCCCGTATTTCAGAGCACCATAATGTTTGAGCTGAAGCCGAATAACCAAGCTAGTATTCCTAGTGTTGACTCTTCAGTAACCTTATAATTTGCAGGTAGAAACTGTCCCTGAATCTTCTGGTGTGAAGGCCAATAGTCCTGTGCCACCTTCCAGAAGGATGGAGTGAGAAAAGTGGCTCTACAGGATGACTATGCTCTTCATATTTTTGGGAACATTGAAGGAAAAACCACCGTACATGGATAAAAAATGACACAACAACATTTTGTAATTATGACTTATTATCTCATAATTACAAGATAAGTTCTTGAAATTACAATTAGATCTAATCTCATAATTATGAGATATTATCTTGTAGTTATGAGATATTACAAGATCTTATCTTGTATCTAAGTCATAATTATTAGATATTTATCTTATAATTATGAGATACTGAGTCATAATGATGAGAAAATATGCACCCTCAGTAATTTTTTTGGTGAATGCAATGCACAACCATAAATAAATGCTAATATATTTTCTATGCAACTTAAATAAAATGTTTTTTTTTTGCTTTTCCAATCTCTTTTCTGTAGCTGACTTCATTAGCTTGAGATTCTTCATGAAGAATGGATTCAGCTGGCCTGTAACTAATTTCTTCTCGTGTACTGTCACTTTTTGACTCTCAATTATGATTCACTCCACAATGGAAGCATTTTATTCTGTTGCTAAAACTAAAGGCTTACCAGAACAGTTGAGTCAACTTTGAAAAGTGTTGCAGCCTATCCATTGATTTTGGCATATGACACGTGATGATTAGGCAACAGTGAATCTTCAAAGGTATTTTTTTCTAAACTTAAACATTGAATGATAGCTTGATCACCAGTTTTACGTTTTTGTGCATCCATGTTGGCTTGGTTCTGAAAAAAGAATCATAAACTATAAAACACAACTGCTAGAAACTTGAAATTCACATATTTTAGTCCATGGGAGGTAATCTTTATCTACTTACAAAATTAGCACCATAGAAAGAACTAAATTCAAAGTTATTACTCGTGACAAAGTAGGATAATGTGTGGCCATGCTTTATAAACTGGCCATCATGAGCCATGGCTAGCAATGAGCAAATCAAATGGCGTTTGCTTCACATTAAGTTCAGTGAAATAACGTAAATGTTCGGGAACTTCGCCAAACTCTGCAAAAATGCATTAAAAGTCAATAGGGAAGTGGAGCTGAACTAACTTTGAGTGGATTATGATGGTGCAATAGTCTTTTAAGTGTCAATGAGGGCTTGGGGAACATCTGACAACTACAGTACGCTAGACAAATTAATGTGGACAAAAATGTGTTCCGAGCTTTGAGGCAACAGTGTCAACCAAAACTCATAAACCACAAAATAAATACACAAACAAAATGCAACAAATGGCCATGAACTAGTAATAACTAGACATCCATCAGAAAAATAGGAACGCCTTGTAAATAGTACCAGATCTTGTTTTATTATTATTTCACTGGGTCTTATGTGTTTTTTGACTCAGGGAGGGAGAGGGCTCCTTTAAGGCTTGTTGTGACTTGAACCTGTGGCACATGGCTAATTATGCATGCATGCAAAGCTGCGCAGTGGCAATTAAGTGAATGAGCAAGCACACAGGGATCAGTGTTATATAACGAATTAAGCTACTCTTAATATTCTCATTATGGTCAGCTAATGTACTCTTCAAACGAAAGTACTACAAGCTTTTTTTATTTATTCAGGGTGCAGATTGGGCTGGAGAGCCTATCAGTTCATAATATCACACACATGCGAAGGAGATCAGGCAGCGATCTTACATATGCATGTGTGAAATTTCTGCACGTGGTTGCCATGTGGGTGGAGTAGTGGCTCTGAGGCTAGGGATCTGCACTGGCAATCGGAAGGATGCCGGTTCGAGTCCCATAAATGCCAAAAGTGACTCTACTTCATTGGGCCCTTGAGCACGGCCCTTAACCTGCGATTGCTCAGTTCTGGGTATGATGGGAATCTGCATCCATCCCTGCATGTAGGCCCTCAAACCTACAGGGGAAAACTTGGGGTTGGTGGCAGAATTGGCACTCCAGCCACCATAAAAAAATCTCACACTGTTCCACTCCATCTGAATTAGCTGAGGTGTCACCCATTGCATGGCTGCACTTGGGTGCTAATCTGAGATACTGAGTTGGTTTGTCGTGTAGTGGGTGTGGCAATGCGCTATATCAGCGCATGCTTCTAACCTCTCTCTGCCATGTGATGTCATGCTGGCCTTGCAAGGTAGTATGGGGTGTTGGGTGAAAAAGTTTGTCTAAGTCAGCTGTACGGCATATTTCCAGTATCCATGATGTTTCCAAAATAATGGTATGAATATAAACAAATAATCCCAAAACACTGATGTACTTCAATTACTTTCAACAGTACCAAGGTTTCTTCCATTTTTTCCCAACAAGGGTTTTTTTGGGAGTTTTTCCTTGTCTTCTTAGAGAGTCAAGGCTGAGGGGCTGTCAAGAGACAAGGCCTGTTAAAGCCCATTGCAGCACTTCTTGTGTGATTTTGGGCTATATAAAAATAAATTATATTGTATTGTATTGTATCAAGCAAAACAGTATGAACACAAATGAATGAAATGACAAATTGCTGGAAAGTTTCATAAACATGCTAAATCAACATTACTGGACAACATACATGGAGAATATATTTTTGGTTAGAACTTATTATAATGTAAAGATTGCTCTAGAATCAGCAAGTTTAAAATAAAATGTTGGATATAAAATAGAAATAATGATTTAGCCAGGCATGTGTTCGATGTGATGAACAAAATAGTAGTTTATAGGTTTATACTGTAGGTCACTTTTTTCACATGTACAGAGTACAGTGAAATTCTAACTTATATATACCAACATGCAACATGTCACCACTCTCTGGAACCATAATAAGTGAGCAGAGCTGTCTTACCTCAAAACATCTGTCTCTCTCTCTCCTAAAAATTTAAAAACACACTTGTCAATAGCATAAAATAAATGGAACATGGAAATTAATACAAATATTATAAATATTTATGTGTACTACTCTTGAAACGTATGATATCATAAAAATTAATTCTCGATACACACACACACAGCAATTTTGTGTACTAGGCTGGGACTGGGATGATTATACTGTACTTCAGTTAATGCTGTACATGAAACCCAACATTCTATTAATAATCAGTCTAATAGGTGATTGACGTTAAACCATATTCATATGGACAGTCTTCCCTCTACAGAATAATAAGACTGAGGTCATTCTGTATGAAATTTGGGTAACACTTTAGGTACTGCAGAAATGCATGTATTATTCATTTACTCTTATGTAACATGATCTTAACAAAAGCTTCTTTTGGTCTTCATAAGATTTACAAAGCATCAGTAGATAGGTTATTCATCTTTGTGCAGTGTGGCATATTGACATGATGGTAAAAATATGAAAGATTCACAGGTCTTATACTAATTATGTAATATCAAGAGAAATGTATCTCAGTTAAGCCACCTCAGCCCAGTCCAAAGTGAAGTTTTTTTAGTTAGTCACATTGCAGAGATGAATAAACACTTTACTGGTGCTTTTTAAATGTTATGAAGACCCAAAAAAGTGGTATGTTAAGGTATTGATACATAATAGTAAATGACTAATAGATGCATTTTTGCAGTACCTAAACTAAAGTGTTACTGAAATTTGAATTGTAATGAAAGCACTCATTTAATCCATGGATATAATTTTTTCAACAAGATACACTTGTTATTGTTTTGAATCATATTATTTTCTTAAAACTAATACCTATTATTCCCTAATGCATAGGTTTAGCATTGTCTGCATTGCAAAACCAAAAAAAGGATTGGATTATATATCACATTAATTAATTCTATAAAATAAGAGATATGATGTGCTGTTTGTAACTGTTTCACTACTTCAAATGCTTCAGTATTATTCGGCACCCAATTACATTGTTTGACTAGCAAGCTAACCATGTTCTTGCAACAGGGATGTAGAAATTGAATTAGTGTGCAGTGCTTAAGTAAATGCCAAAATGACTGGCCGCATCATGATGTTTTACAAAGAAGATACCAATGAACATTATGAATGGCACTAGTTCTCTCATAGTGAACACTGCTGGATTCATGCAATTTTTCATTCATTTACATAGTCTACGAAACCACTGTCACATTATGTAGAAATTTTGCTTCCACTTCATATTTTTAAATTGCTTCAGCCCAACTTTTTCCAACTATTTTTTGCTGTACACTTTCAGCCATTACATTCTTGTCTCAGGGTTATCAGCATCAATGCCACAATTCTCCTAAACAGCACTAGTTCAGCATTGTAGCATTGCCTTTTACTCACACTTAATTTTTTAAGCAGTTGAAAGGCAAAAACTTTTTTAAATGTGTTTGTCTAGCAGTATTAGCTGAAAAATGTTTTAGCCTTCTAATTGTGTTATTACCGTATATTATTTTTTATGGCAAATTTTCAAGCAGGTTTATTTCTGAAAGTATGTTTCATCTTAGTATTTGTACTGCTGTAGATGTAAAGCAATCCAACATCAAGTATGTACAGAATAGACATTTTGATTTAACAGATGGATAGAAGGAATTCAAGGGTATTCTTCTTTGATTTATTTTCTTTGATATGTAATCTGTGCACCACAGAGATATTTATTTAATGCTGCCTAGGAAAAATGCTTCATTCAATCACAGTCACTCCCCTAAGCAGGTTTGATTTTATTTGTCCCGTAAGCCTCATATTTAAAAAAAATAAAACAGATTTGATTTGCTATTTGGTTGCACACAAAATGAACATATTCAATCCCTTTTAGCTATTTCTAACTGAGCAAGAAAGAACATTTGTTCATCATTTTGCCACTGTATCTCATCTTGCAAACAAAAACACACTCTTATTTTACAGTAGAAAAGTGATGTTTTTGATTTAAACTTTGTTTTTTTTTATAAAATTATGTTTGATTTATGAAGTTTTTGCTTTGTCATTTTGTGCTTTGTTTTGGATTTTGGGGGTTACCACTTTTTTGTATTCTTTTCTTTCTTCTTGTGGCAAAAAAACCACAATGGTGCTGGATATCATCTTCGGATGATTATTTAAGAGTGACAACTGGCATCATTCTTTGTCTTTTATCAGGTAATATTGACTGTACACAATTTATACATTATTAATTGAGTTCAGGTGATTTTAAAGAATAAAATTAAATAAAATACAGTTTGAAAGAGTATGTGCTAACATTATTTAAAGTACATAAATAATAATTTCTTAACATCTCAGCTGCAAGTTTATCCCTCGAATCTGGAAGTGGATAAGTGGATTAAAAATGGATGAATATATGCTTATAGTCTATATGCGTTTATCTACATTCCATGTACACATGATTATGTGAAAATTATAAGTTAATTGCTTTACCCTCCTTAAAATTATAGAAACTTAGCAATATGACTTTCCCTGATCAGCAATGCAGGAATAGCCTACTGTTTTCATAACACCCAATGACTAGATGAGCACCCAGGCAGAGTGGTTACTGACCTTTATATGACTGAATCAGAAAGATAAAATCCACTCTGTCCATTTTCTGCTAAAGTGCTCTGGCTAATTTATGGCTATGAAGATACTTTTTTGCTTTGGTTCTATTTTAATTTCTCATTGTGGTTTTTTTCTCTAGCAAAGAAGAAGAAGAAATACAGTATTCTCATAAATGATATGCTGCAATTTCTGAAAGTCATCCTCCCAGCTGAGTTTGATTTGAGAATAATGACGCCATCTGATCTTAATACATTTTTCAAATTGCATTTCAAAACCTTTCTCATTTTTATCATACTACTATTTTTAACTGTGTGTTATTTAGAAATAGAAATTTGGATACACATTGGCAAGGTCAGAGTTTTTGAATATTGTGGATAAATAGACCTGCAAGCATAGTCAGATCACAAATATTTCTTATCATTTTGGATGAATCAGATTATTTAATGCTTCAAATGACTTCAAAGCATGTTTTCTGTCAGTGCTTGTGCATTTTGTCATTTTTTTAAATATATCTTAGAGTACTTTTCTTTTTTCTGCTTCTGTTTGTTTGTTTGGTTATGACAGTTAGACTTTTTCTTCTTTTTCAGCACTGTGCTGCTTATACTGATTAGGGATTATTAATTGTGTCCTATGATTGGTCATTGATCTGTTCTAGGAAAGCATATTTCCATAAATATGTATTCTGTCAATGTGGAATGTAATTTTCCATCACAATCCAGGCATTTCCAGGAAAGTTTACTTATGCTAACCAAAACTTCTACAGTGCATATGTAAAAAAAAAAATCAGAATAAAATAAATATTAGATATCTTTGGTAATAGAAAGGTTTGCATTAAATCAAACAGCTAATTGCAATGCATGATCTTGGAATTGTTTCTCATAGCTGTTTTTTAAATCACCTTATTCAAATCAAGGATGAATATCCTGGATAGTTGAAACTATTGAAACTACTTTAAAAATGCCATTTTCAAAATGAGATTTAGCATTAACCTTTGCTACACAAGGGGTGAGGAACTTCATCACACAAAAATCCTTAGTAGTCCTTCTGCAGGTGACACGTAGTTTTACATCACAAGTCCACAACAAGATGAATGACCTAGGAAAAAGGCACTAACCACCAGCTAGGCAGACTAAGGACACTAGCCTGCTCTCCGATCGATAGGTGTGAATTAGAAAGCTCAGGTTTTTTCTTTTTGTGTAACCTTGCCTTTTTCAGCCACTATGGAAAGCCCCTGATGGCTTATTTTGAACAACATATTAACACATTAACCACATTGTTAATTTAAAAATTAAGTAAGTCTGATTTCAAATTGTGATCAAACACAACATCACAATCAAGCACTTTCACTTTGTAATATTTGCAGAAAGTTTTATATTAAGAAATATATATTAAATATGTAGTGTAAAAAGTACTATATAGTGCCCGACCCGGCACAGACCACGCAGAGACACGTGTATAAAACACACAGGCTTTATTTTCTTTTCTTCAGCCGTGGGGCACGTCTTCCCTGTGTCCCACAGGCCCAACACAGTTCCCAAAGCAGAAGATATAGCACAAACAACCCTTCCTGGCACCACCACTCCTCCCAGGCAACCTTGTCCTCTTCCTCCCGATTCTGGCCATGAATGGAGAGAGGTTTCCTGCTTTATAGCCCACCCAGAAGTGCTCCAGGTGCCTGACCAGCTGGTTTTAATTACACCTCCAGGTGGGGCTGGTAAGTCGGCCATTGTGGCGGCTGGCTCTCCGCAGCACCCCCTAGCGGCCACCCCATCTCCCAACCGGCTGTGGTGGACTCCATGTCCCATGGAGCCACGGGGGAGACTGAGGAAGGACCCACGGCCAGGGAGGTTGCCCCCAGGCGCCCCGGGGGAGGCATTGCACTGTCCATGGTGGCTCCCCCGGGATGTATGCAGCAGAGGCGTCCCGGCCGGGCATGGGACCCGGCTGTCCGTCACAGTAGCTAAATTAGTTTCTAATGATCATCTAATTTGTATGGTGTTCTGCCCTACTGTGCTTATTTTACAGTCCATTACTGTAATATGTTTATTTAGCTATTTGTTTGTGTATCAAATGCAACAGTCAGCACATGATGTTTTCCAGGTTACACAGTGCTGTACAATTAAAAAAAAACAAATTTCAAATCCGATAAGCTTATGTATGCATAACGTATAGTTTTTGATGGAATGAAAAATTTTCCAAAGTTGGTTTATATTTTGGATAGTGCCTTTCAAAATAAAAAAAATATTTTTGAATTACTATATGTTTTCTTAAATACAAAAACAATACGCTTCATTATAATGAAACAGAATTCATGTCACATGAATGCTTTAAATTTTTTTTCCAAAGCTTGAAAGTGCAAAGTAGCCCACTGGGTACATGAGTGTGAAATGGATTAGGCCAGTGTGGTCCATGGCTGGCCATTTATGCCGGCCAATACCCCCAGGCTGCTAGAGGGAGCCCTCCCTGCGACATGGAGATGCCCCAAATTCCAGCAGGGCATCATGGACTATGGAGTTTTCCTGTACAGCATTGCTGGATAACTTTGGGACCACCAGGGGTTGCTGCAAGGAGACCCAGGGACTACTATTTTCCCTACGCCCTGGAAGTACGTCTGAGTCACATGGAATGACGTACTTCCGGGGTGAAGAAAATGACTTTTTATCTGACCAGGAAGTGATAAGGAATCATGGACTGAAGGATGGGAAACACTTCCGGGTCAGGAACTATAAAAGGACTCTGGGAACTCCCTGACGATGAGTTGAGCTGGGTGGAAGGGTGGCAACACGTCTGGGAGTGGTGGAGAGTATTATTGATTAGTGTATTGTTTATTGAGAATTTATGAGTATTGTGGAGAGGAGGGTGCTTTGTGCACTGTTGTTAATTAATAAAGTCAATATTTGGACTTTTACCTGGTGTCTGGAGTTAAGTCTGAGGGTTCAAGGGAGCGATAGCGGTCCCTATCTGTCACACCAGGCATATGCTGATGTTATATTGTGTGTGTGTGTGTGCTGGAAAAAATAAGGGGTTGATCTAAAAAGAACAGCTCTAAAAACATCAGGATGTGAATGGGAGGAGATGTGTTGTTTCACACATCTTGCGATACACTTGGTCTTATCATCAGTGATTGAACCTGGCGTCATAGGTTATTTTGGGTCTTTCAAGAATCATACACACCAGCCTAGGTGAGCCAGTTGGGGTTGAACAGAATCCAACTTGTGACCAAGGAGCATAAGTTGTCGACAGATAGCCCTTCTTGATCCACAGTCAAATCAACCCTCTCTCTGCACCCACTGTGATATTTTTGAAGGTTTTCCTGGTGCACTGTTTTGTGATGCCAAAGAAGTTAAGGGCCCTGCAGATTAACCACCCTGTGAACCCTCTATAACAAAATTCTGTTAGCAAAACTGTTCACACCA
The DNA here is from genome assembly GCF_016835505.1 of Polypterus senegalus. NCBI lineage: Eukaryota > Metazoa > Chordata > Cladistia > Polypteriformes > Polypteridae > Polypterus > Polypterus senegalus. The sequence goes on from NC_053161.1 coordinate 38,404,717, forward strand.
TCACTGCCTCATCTACCACTCACTTACCAGTTCTTCATATCTTCCCCTCTTCCTCTCTTATGCCTCATTCATTTAGTCTTCCCAGGAAATCAACAGTAATGACTAACCAACTTGTCTTTCTGTTTAAAACACCAGGGCCAGAAATGGACTAAGTGTGGCTATTGCGTTGAAATCTGGGAACATGAGTTGCTTCCTCAGGTCAACATTCAGCTCCAAGGCTCATGCAGTGACAAAAAGCCCATTTGGCATTGTTCGCTGCAGCTGTGGCTTCAGTCCTTCCTTGACAAAGGTCATGTCTTCTTTGCCGTGTGGTGCAGTTTGCTGGCTGATCCTGTCACAGATGGTTTTCTGCTAACACTGTCAGCTCCTGGTTGTACTATCAGCTAATGGATCTCTCCCTGGGCTTTTGGGGGAACAGCTGAGATTGTGCTTTAATCTCAATTTCTTTAATTTTTATTCCTTATTTAGGTTACTGTTTACTTTGTGCTGGCCTGATTTGCACCTTTGGCACAGTAATTTCACTTGTAATGCAGTGTCTATCATGTGACTTATAGTTAACCACAGCAACTGGCAAACAGAACAGCAGTGCCTGAATTCAAAAAAGAAGATCACAATAGCGGTCAGGGTAACTTCACAAATTCATAACAAGTGACTTGGCAAAAAGGGTGCACTTTGTTTTCTGTATTTGATCTTGTAACAGAATTTTCTTTAACAAGAATTTTTTAGCTTTGTTATAATGTCCATACAAACTTAATATAGATTTTTGCGACAGAGAAATTATGACAGTTTTAAGGAAAGTCAATAAAAGTGGTCAGAAAACACTCCAAAAATATCACTAATAACCAGCATCTAAAACCAAAATTCAAAATAAGGTTGAAAACAACTAAGCCCTTGCAAAATAATTCAAGGAACAGAGATAAAGAGATACAGGTACCACCATGGTTACCCTGTATAATTTGAAAGGTTTGAGGAAAACAAACATACAGTTAATTGTGGAGATGTCTTTGTACACATGAGTCCAAAACAGAACTGAAGCAAGTAGGTTGTTTTCTGGGTTTTGAAGGTACATGACAGGAAGGGGTGGGTCCAGTAGGACGGACACCAGAGATGATGTCAGTGATGCAAGGGCCGTCAATCACCCAGTCTGCAGAGGGAGAAAGAGAGAGGGAGGATCAGAAAACAGTGCCAGACCCTGGCTTGCCAAGTAACTACAGTACATTCACTAAAGCCCTTAAGCTGCCTCATCATGTGCATGCATGTGGCACCCTAAATACTCTTTATTTTAGGCATGGTTGTTCCTTTGCTTCTACCCTAACTTTTCACACCTTAATAAAATAAAGTGCTGTGTCACTGTTGTCCCAGGCAATGGACACTGTCACTGTATATACAGTAGGTGCCTGTGTCAAACATTGTTTGAAATGACAATATCCATGAAAAACCACCTAACAAAATAACGATAAGCTGATGGTATAATAATGATGTAACGATACAAAATGAACCATGCATAAGATACATAATAAAATAATAAATCATGAAATAATGATAGAAACAACACCGATGACAAAAAATAGCTAAAAAAGTAATTAAGTGATACAATATGATAGTGAATGAGTTTGTTAGAGCAGTGGTCAAGCTGATTTTGACACACACAGGCCTGCTACATGGTTCATCACACTGATCTAGGCTCTATCTGTGAATTAACAAAACCTTGAATGAAAACTGTGAGTGACATACACTGTAAATGAATCATGGCATGCAGTTTCTTTTTAGAAACCCATTAGTATTGTGGCTTATGACATATACAGTGTTATAAATATAATTTACTTTTATCAAAAATATACAAAAAGAACAGTACTATACTTGGCTGGACTCCCCATAATACTGTATATAAAGTGATTTCTCCACCTAGTCATCCTTTTTTTGAACACACTGTTCATTGTAGAGTTGTGGAAGAAATATATTGATAATTTCAAATTCATGAAGTAATATATCAACAAAGATTGCAAAATACATCAATGCAGAGGAGCAATTTCCATTTTAATGTTCAGGAAGAATGATGTATTTAAGGGCATTTGAGCTTTGTTATTCTGAACCTCTTCAACTGCAGTATATTCAGTGTTTTTAAGTATGTGCTTATGTTTCTTGGCCTGGAACACTGTTAAGAGCCCACAACTGGCAAACATTAATAAAAACAGAACAGGAAAATACACACTTTTATTCTAGAATCATATGCTAGCGAGACCTTTGCACATGGGAAAGTGTTTTTCCATGAGAAAAATTAAATTTCTAAGGCCTTCTGAAACTGAGCAGTTTATTTAAACACATGTATCTCTTCATCTTTGTTTAAAAACATCTGTTTTTGGAATTATGAAAAAAAAGATGTGCTAGTTCACCCTTGATCTTTAAATAGATGAACAGCACCTAACATTACTTAACATTCTTTTTATTTTTGGCAGGGAATATGAAACACTCTGAAAATGTAATACATTTGATTGCTGTTAGAGTGTGTACTCAAAGAATGACATTTTTTTTATTTGTGAATAACAGACTAAATTAATAAATACTGATAAGGACAGTAAGTTTTTATTTATGGGTGGATGAACTGTATATAGGATAGTGTATTTTATATTTCAGACTCTACAGTATGCTAAACAAGACTTTTTGGAGAAAGCAGTGGTGTTGCAGTATTGCTGAAATTCTGTTTTATTTCCTGATGAAGTATAACAACTATGACCTACTTTAACAGCATATATAAAAAGGGATATTCATTGTAATATTAAACAGCAATGGGAGCTACATTTTTTTGGCTACTTGCATTGTTTTCTGGAAGCATATTGATTGTATTATGCATATTAACTTTATAACCTAGCCATGTAACATAAAACTTTGCATAGAACTGAGCAGGAAAATATGTTTATGCAAAAAAAAAAGGAAAATCAGATTTATAAAACCTGCCGAGCGCACATTTATACACAATTTACCCGTAATAATTTACAATAATCTTGCGTACATGAATGTGCTTCAAACTCCACCCAAGTGCTACCTGGAAACAACCTTATATGGTCTATGCTAATCACCCAAGTACATACTGTGTTTGTGACCATAGGTAGTCTACATAAACTGAGGAAGGCCCTAGTGCTAGAAGTTCTTCAAAGCAAACACACAGCATTGTTCCTCTTAAAAGGCAACTAAAATAGACTCTGCACATCATATTCATCACTTTTGAGGTTTAATATGTTTGTTATGTCAATGCACATTATAAAGCCACTGATATAAATTATTGTGTGCGTGAGTTGTAATTTATCTGGTTTGGCTGCAATTCCCTACTTTCCACTTTCTCTGAAATGTTGCGTATGCATGGGTAACTATGCGTAAGTTCTCCAGTCAAGTTTTCTTTAATAAATCACATCTTTGTGGAAAATTTTACACATGCATTTCAGAACGTTTTTTGTGTGTACGTAGGTATTTTAAATCTAACCCCAGGAAAGCTACCAAGTTATACTTTATTCAGAATTTGGATACATAGAGAAAGTGTAAATCATAGAATTACCTAGATTAATAGACTAATTAACAAAAATATCTGAAGCCAAGTACAGTACAGTACTTTTGCCACATTTGTTTACCTAATGGAAAATACAGTAAATTGAAAATATTAGCTTACACTTCTTAGTATAATGTATTTAGGATAGCTATCAAGTAATGAAAACCAATAAACATGTTTTGCAAATGTGAAACACATATACAGTTTTACTGCTGAAGATTTACACTCAATGGTAGCAATTCCCATCTAATCCCAATAGTAGTAACTTAATGAAACATTTTAAATGTAACTTTGGCACCATACATGTCATGTATTAATAATACAGTTCACCTTCATTTGATAAGAACGGACGAGCTGACAGCGCGTGCCTTTTTCTTTCTTGTCTTTATTTGAACAACTAACAAATGTGCAAGGCATTACCAATCAAATCACCAGGTGTCAACCCACAATCAGACATCAATAGCTGAACTGAAATGTACACTTATACTGATATATAACAATACAGTTACAAATACAGCTAAGAATAGGCAGTCTGCGAGCCAGAGAGAGCAAGTATCCACCGAGCTGGTGCATTGTTGAGGATCTTTCATCTTACCTGTTCATTCCTCTTCCAACTACTTACAGATTACTGTTTACAGTCATCAAGGGTTTATTCCAAATGTGTCTCCACCTCCTTCTCTGATGTATAGTCACTTCTGCATCATTGGGTTCACACATTTTTTCCCCAAGTCCTGCGAAGATATCATTGCAGATATATAAAGTAAAAGACACAAATATCAGCCTATATTTAACATTTGCAATACGTTTGCATGATTCAGCAGCAATGTGATGCTGAATATATTTAGCTTTTAATTTTATTTCCATTTAACCCATATGACAAAACTGTGAAATTTGATTGATAGGGTTCTTGTTTGATACCAATGGAAAATCTTGATAGGGGAACTTAATTGGAAATATGACCATATCGAAAAATGTCAAAATCATATTAATTAATTGAAAATAACAATAAATACACTAGCATAACAGAAGATGAAAACAAACCTTTTATGCTGGTAGTTGTTTAGCATTCCATTTCACGTATGTGTTTTTGTGTTTTCAAATATTTTCATGACTGCACCCTTTTCAGCATGCTTTTGTCATGTCACCATTTTTCTTGTACAGTACAAGTGAAAATTACATTTGAAAAAAAGGAGCAAAAGAAATATTACCAAGATTGTGTGGCAATTTCCTTACCCTGATCCAATTCTTTTGGTTAGTTATTTCTTGAAAATTGTCAGAATCTCTTCAAAGACACAACTGACTATTAATGGAGAGGAGTTAGATAGATAGATAGATAGATAGATAGATAGATAGATAGATAGATAGATAGATAGATAGATAGATAGATAGATAGATAGATAGATAGATAGATACTTTATTAATCCCAAGGGGAAATTCACATAATCCAGCAGCAGTATACTGATACAAAGAAACAATATTAAATTAAATAGTAATAAAAATGAAAAAAAAAAAAATTTTTATTTAATTTAATAATAAAAAGTTCCTTCCCAGCATTGCCTAAAATCATCTATTGGTACACACTGTGACAGACATTCTAGAAATACTTTTGATTTTTTGATTTTTGAACCTACTTGAGGTAGGTTCCTCTTAATACCTTCATAACTTTCCCCAGTATGCGTACATGAGATGGCATTCACAACTGGTGACTGTCATAGATGAGTCATTTCTTGATTTTTTGTATTCAGATAACCCTCCAAAGATATATTTTTTACATTACTTTATATGACAGAGACAAAATATTTCGCCCATATTTATAGAAGATGTGTTCTAGTAAGGTGTCAACAGTGCAGTTAAAATGGAAGTTTAACACAGGGCAGCCTCACACAGCCACGCTGGAAAAGTTCAGAGCCACAAGTTCCTGAATCGTGGACTATGCCTATTCTTCCAATGTTGGTGTGAGTTTTCTCTTCATATTTTATACTTTATATTTTACGAAATAACTAGCATGCTCTTGTATTTTATAATGGACCTAATGGGTCTCAGGGTATACATTGTAAAAAAAACAAAAAACAAAAACATGCATTTTTTACATTTACATCTGACAATAAAAGTAAACTGAAAAAAATAAATTTTATCATATATTCTGTTTTCACGAGATAAGGCTGAGGTTCTTGTTCACTTACCTGCTTGCAGCAGGTGCCTTGGCTGAAGTTATGACAATGCTCCCACAGCCTTTTGCCAAGCTATATTCTACTTATTATCCTTCTTTTGCATCTGCAGTTTAGTGTCTTCAGTGTTTGTGTTCTGCAGTTCCTTCTAATAACAGACAGATGCATTCTAACTTTCATAAACAGCACCATCTTTTCGCCTTATACATTCTCTGGTGTTATTTTACATGCAGCCTGTTGGGGGAGAATTATATTGAGCACCCTTGAGAGTTCTGTTATACTATATACAAGTAACTGTACATCTGAAATGAACTGATTAAACTGCATTGTATTTTTATTAAAAACACTAGATTTTTGAAAGGGCCAAGCCACCTATATGCCGTACTTTCCATGTTGCATCATGTGCATATGTGATTAAAAAAAATGTGCATAAAATTAAAAGGGTAGCATGTGCAATAGAGCAAACTGAAAAGCCACAAAATCAGTATCAGTATTTTTATTGCATGATGAGTCGCTCTGATGATATAACTGATGATATGGTAGTAAAAGGACAACTTTTTAAGTGAGTAAACTTGTTGACACTAACTGATAGTAATCAATACACAAATACATACAGAGAATTTGTAAAACTTCATGCAGACCCTGCCACTGTAAGGCAGGACTGACAGATCTGTGCTACCACTCCCCATATGCTAAAATGTCTATACTAAACTTGTTAAACTTCAACAGGATTAAACTTAGGTGAGCCCAAGACTGTGTGTGTGTGTGTATGAAATTGGCCTGCAATGGATTGACACCCAGTCCAGAGGTTTTTTCTGCTTTGTGTCCAATGCTTGGTAGGATAGGCTCCAGCTCACCCAGATAAGTGGGTTAAGAAGATGGTGTAATGGTTGAATTGATGTTTGTAATGTCTGTTTAGTTTTTAGCCTTTGATTGCATTCTACACAAATGCTGAATATTCTTCCTCACTGAAGCACACATGTACATTATCAGTCCAGTAGCAGCAGCCAATATCTTTGCAAAATAAATTAAATAAGCTTCTTTATAGTTAAAGAATGTGACTGATAGAATATGTGACATTTTTAGTTATTATAGTCTGGTTTTCTACAGAACAGAGACAATTCATATCTGAGCATCAACATTCAATGTCAAAAACAGCGCTTGGCAATGACTTTGCAAGGTGAATCCATGTCCTTCTCCTTTAAGGTGTTGCCGAAGATGACAAAGGGTAAAGTTGACTGCACAGCTGGTGTCCTTTAAAATGTCTGAATCTCACAACTTGTGCTTTTCTTCCTTCCTGATATGACATGTATACACTATTTTATAGTATGTACGTAATCTAAATACTCGTAACATTTTGGCTTGAAAAATGTTTCCATAAGTAGTGTCAGTAAGCTTCAAAACTTTTTTTTACAATGGGCACCCATAATTCCATTATAAAATGCAAGAAAAGGCTAGTTATTGTTTAAAGTTTATAAAATATGCTTCACTTTAGAACACAATTTCATTTGGCAAAATAATAAATACCATAATTTAGAAAAGTTAACTTTAACTTGAAAAGTACTGAGCTTATCCTTTAAATCCAAGAAAAAAATGCACATATAGAACATGTAAACTCCAGGATTCTGGAACTGCAAAGCACAAATATTAATTGCTATAGTGCAAGTACTTCTTAATTTAAATTAACTTAAAATGTGTGGATCCATATCCAGAACAGTGCATTCACTACAGTATGAAGAACTGTATATGTAATGTTATCTCTAATATTTCTCATTTTAGTAAAGCTGAAGATAGGAGGTTCAGAGTAAATTAAATGCACTTTAAGTATAATTAGATTAATCGACTTTCTCACTAAACCTCTGAGAGCATAATGTATTTCCAATTGTCTACTCAAGGAGAAATGCGATAAATCACAGCAATCTAAAATATGCCCTTTTCATTTCTAGTTTTACTCATGCATGCTTATATGTTCCATAAATATTTTTTGAATTCTGAAGATCCTTAGAATTTTCCTGCAGGGTGTGGTACATTATAGTAAAAATGAACAGAATAAAATAGAATAGAAAGCCTTTATTTTCATTGTAATAGTACAATTACTGTGTAAACAGTGCAAGTACAACAAACCTTGACAAACAAATAATATAATAAATCATACATCCTAGAGCAAATAATTACCATACATAAATAAACTATTATCCACTAAAGTAATCATTGTACATACTGGGAAAAAATTATAACAGTTCTATGAGTTTTTAAAATTAAAAAATCTTCTGGTCTAAGGGATAAAAGCTATTTACAGATGTTTTAGTTCTATTTTTAATGCTCTTGTACCACTTGCCAGATGGCAGTAGTGTGAACAATGAGTGGCTCTGTGGAGGCATTGGACACTGGAGATATTTTCCAGACAGGATAGAGTGCAACCAGTGATTTTCTCTGCCATTGATATTACCCTTTGCAGAGCTTTCATGTCTGCTGCTGTACAGCCAGCATACTGTGTTGAAATACAGTATGCTAAAACAGTCTTAATGGTTGAGCGGTAGAAGGTTAACATCAGTTTCTCTATCATTTCCACTTTCTGGAGAAGTCTTAGAAAATGTAGTCACTGATGGGATTTTTTGACCACCACCAGAGAGTTTGCTGTACAGGACAGGTCCTCAGTGATGTGAGTTCCCAGGAACTTAAATGAGTTGACCCTCTCCACCAGGTCTGCGTTGATATAGAGTGGCGCTGGCGCTGCTCTGTGCCTCTTGAAGTCAATGACCATCTCTTTAGTTTTCTGGGTGTTGAGTGAGAAATTGTTCCTGGGGCATGACACTGACAGCTTCTGCACCTTGTCCTTGTATGCTGACTATTATCGTCACTGGTTATGAGACCTACCACAGTGGAGTCATCAGCGAGCTTCACATAAATCACATTAAGAAACATTCTTACTTTCACCTCCGTAACATATCCCATGTTTGCTCCTTCCTCTTCTTTTCTAACGTTGAGAAACTCATCCATGCTTTTATCACATCCTGCATCGATTATTGTAATTCCCTACTGGCAGGGGCCACTGCTAATCTTATATAACAGATTCAGCTTTTTCAAAACTTGGCTGCAAGAGTCCTTACTTGGACCAGCAGCAGCTAGCACATAACACCCATCCTGCTTCGCCTTCACTGGCTCCCTGTGTCTTACAGAATTGAATATAAAATCCTACTAATAACCTAAAAAGCCTTAAACGACCTTGCGCCAAACTACATCAGTGACCTTTTCTGTTACTATGTGCCCGTCTGCCCACTAAGGTCCTCTGATTCTGGCAATCTTGTTGTGCCCCACACAAATCTACACACCATGGGTTACAGGACTTTCAACTGTATAGTGCCCAGACTCTGGAATGACTTATCAAAATGAATCAGATCTGCTGACTCCGGGAATGCTTTTAAAAAACAACTCAAAACTCATCTGTTCAGGAAGTCTTTTAGCTCTACCTGACTTAATTAACGACACATTAATGTGATGTGGGAGACCTTCCGTGACAAGACCCTGAAGATTGCTGAGGGTTGTGTTGGTGTTATTGGTGTTCCCAGAAGAAGGTGTTTCATCTCGCAGGGCACCCTGGATATCATCAAGAGGAGTCGCGGCTCAATGGCAACTCTGGTCTGTACCGGGAACTGAGAAGGATGGCAGTGAGGGCTCTGAGGGCAGATAAATAGCCATTTGTTAGAGGAATCTGTGAGCAAGTGACACACCATCTTTGGTCTACTGACCCACGTCCTGCTTACAGAGGAATCAAAACATTACGTACATCTGAATCTGTTCCTTGGAGAGTCGCAGTCAGGGCAGCTGATGGAACGGTCCTTACAGATGGCACTGCAGTTGTGACCCACTGTGCTGGCTACTTTGAGTAGTTGTTCAAAGCTGATCCTCCGGCTAGGACATTGGATATCTCTGGGTCCATGGTTCTTGAGACTGATCCTCCAATTAGCTGTGAACCACCCAATCTAACTGAGATTGCACAGGTGGTGAACCAGCTGAGGGGGAAAAAGGCCGCAGGGATCTGTGGTTTCCGGGGTGAACTTCTCCAGGCTGGTGGTAAGGCTGTCCTCCTGGCATTGATAGCAATCTTTGCTTCCATTTGGGAGACTGGCATTATCCCAACTGACTGGAAAATGGGACTTGTCGTGCCTATCTGGAAAGGGAAGGGTGATCGCCTGGATTGTGGCAACTACATGGGGAGAACACTGCTCTCGGTGCCAGGTAAGGTCCTTGCTAGGGTCGTCCTCAATAGGATCCATGATCACTTGCTCACCTACCAGCGACCGGAACAGTCTGGTTTTTCGCCTAAGAAGTCAACCATCGACGGCATCCTGGCACTGAGGGTTCTCATGGTGCGCAAACGTGAATATCAGTAGAGTTTCTTTGCAGCCTTTGTTGTTTTTCGCAAAGCTTTTAACTCAGTTGATCGAGCTGCCCTGTGGGACATCCCGAGGGTTCGCGGCATCCCTTCGAGGTTGCTGGATATCATGGCCAGCCTGTACACTGGTATTGTGAGTGCTGTGCAGAGTGGAGGCAGGACCTCTCCGTTTTTCCCAGTTGATTCCGGGGTTCATCAGGGGTGTGTTCTTGCATTTCCGAAGGGTGGGACTGGACCGTGCGTTGCAAACCAGGATCCCAAGTTGTTTCGTTATGTAGTGGGTGCGGCAACGCACTGTACCAGTGCATGCTCCCCAACTTGAACATGACTTTATTACCCTTCTTTCAGTTTACCTCAATGTCAAGATGCTCATGTAACCTGTGTGTGTATGCTAGACCATCAATTATGTTGTCTGTTAGGCTTTTTTTTGCTCTGAATTTACTATCTTTCTCTTTTTTATTTATTTACTAGCAAAATACCCGCGCTTCGCAGCGGAGAAGTAGTGTGTTAAAGAAGCAATGAGAAAGAAAAGGAAACATTTTGAAAATAACGTAACATGATTGTGAATGTAATTGTTTTGTCACTGTTGTGAGTGATGAGTGTTGTTGTCATATATATATATATATAGCAGAATACCCGCGCTAAGCAGTGGAGAAGTAGTGTGTTAAAGAAGGTACGAAAAAGAAAAGGAAAAATTTTAAAAATAACGTAACATCATTGTTAATGTAATTGTTTTGTCATTGATATGAGTGTTGTTCTCATATGTATCTATCTATATATATCTATATATATATATACTGTATACTGTATATATATATATATATGTTGTTCTCATATCTATCTATGTATATATATCTCTATCTATCTATATATATATATATATATATACCCGCACTTGGCAGCGGAGAAGTAGTGTGTTAAAAAAGTTATGAAAAAGAAAAGGAAACATTTTAAAAATAATGTAACATGATTGTCAAAGTAATTGTTTTGTGTATTTGGCGGCAGCGTCACAAAGTTTTTTTCGTCTAGCTGCATCAGAAAATGTACCACGATGTCTGACAAGCCTCCTTTTTACTGTTTTCTCACAGCTTGGATTGCTGCTGTCATATATATATACACACACACACACACACACACACACACACACACACACACACACACACACACATACATACATACATATATATATATATATACACATATATATACACATACATATCTTCATATCTACATATCTATATACATATCTACATATACACATATATATATATATATATATACATACCTATCTACATCATATATACACACACATACATACATACACACACACAAATTATATATATGTGTGTATGTATGTATGTATATACACATACATACATATATATACACATACATATACTTGTGTGTATAGCTTTTATATATGTGTGTGTATAGCTTTGGTCACTGAGTGCAAGGGAGAAATAATAAAATATAGTCTATAAGTTATTAAACAGTAAAACATTAACGTTTTAAGAAGTACAGGTACATTGAGCACTACTGGAGTGGTTGCGGGTAAACTACATTTTAAAGACTGTGTAACACAACAGGTAAGTAACTAACAGCAGCTAAAATATATATGGATCATCTCCCGGTAGTAGATCCCTTTTGAAAGGCGCTACACGACGGCTGTGGTATAGAAATTACATATATACAATTATATATATCAAAATACCCGCCCCTCGCAGCGGAGAAGTAGTGTGTTAAAGAAGTAATGAAAAAGAAAAGGAAACATTTTAATAATAACGTAACATGATTGACATTGTCATGAGTGTTGCTGTCATATATATGCCTGCCTAAATAAGTCACCCTCGCTTTGCTCTTACTTTATTTATCGTTCATTTAATCACGGCTAATGGCGGAAAAATTATAAAATGGAAGGAGGATGGCTTTACCAAAACAATTATTGATGGCGAATCGATTATTCATAAAGCTTGAATTGGTGATCTGTTTTCTGTGTTAACCTCATATTTTTTCATACTTCTTCTCAAACTAAGGTGGTGCGAGGGTAAAATGAATCGGGATGCGCTGATCAAAGTAATCGGTGTACCAGGAAATCATGCATTGACAAAAGCTCCCCTTTGCTTGTAATGCAAAGTGTGATTAAATGCATTATTTTTTAACGTGTTATGGAGCACATGCATCAAAGCTTCTCAGCTGTGCTTGTGCTAAGAAAAGGAAAGATTTTAAAAATAACGTAACACGATTGTCAATGTAACCTTTTGTAAGTAGTGCCTGGAGGATTCAGTGTGGAGAAACTCTATAGAGACAGCGTGTGTATTAACTTGTGGATTTTTCTGTGAGTATTTGGTGGCAGTCTGGCGAAGTTGCTTGAAGACGGCGTTAGCTCTGAGCTCAGCTCAGAGCCAAATGAGATGAATGGGAGGGAGATGATGGCGTGACTCCCCACCCGCCTTAACTGTCAATCCCCACAAACACAGTCTCGGAATTTGCATAAGCACACCCCTTCACCTACAATTTTAACTTAGTTATAAAGTGATCAAAACTCTCGTTTATATCCTGCGTCCTCTCATTAAACTTGTATCCCGCATTACCTGTGGGCATGTGAAACGCCAGCGGTAGCCTGTCTATGAACTTAATTTAAAGTTTAGGTTTACACCTTTCTTTCTTTCCGAGGTAGCAGCACTCATGAATATGGTAGTATATGTCACTCGCTCGCTTCTTATTGTTTCGCTGTCTTCTCAATTATATAATGCATGTTTTCTTAAGCGCTTTTTGGAGGTCTTCCTGGTTTTCTACGCACTGCGTTGACAGTCAGTTCACGTGATTACGTGAGAGGCGTGATGATGTCACACGAAACTCCCCCCCCCACGTCATTCCAGCTCAACTCCATTACAGTTAATGGAGAAAATACCTTCCAGTTATGACCATTAGGCGTAGAATTTCGAAATGAAACCTGCCCAACTTTTGTAAGTAAGCTGTAAGGAATGAGCCTGCCAAATTTCAGCCTTCTACCTACACGGGAAGTTGGAGAATTAGTGATGAGTGAGTGAGTGAGTAAGTGAATGAGTGAGTGAGTGAGTGAGTGAGTGAGTGAGTGAGTGAGTGAGTGAGGGCTTTGCCTTTTATTAGTATAGATTTATCTGGTTTAGTACAATGCTATATACTGTATGCCCTGCTGTTCTTTCTTAAACACTGTGAAGTGCCTTGAGCTTGGGAAAGGCACTATATAAATAAAATGTATTATTATTAATGTTGCTGGAGTAATTAGATGTACAGTCATGAGTCAACACGGTATAGAGAGGTGGGCTTAGTACACAACCCTGAGGGAATCTGGTGCTAGGTGTGAGGGTGGAGGAGCTGGGGGGACCAATTCTAACAGTTTGTGGGTGACCAGTGAGGAAATCCTTTATCCAAGAGCATAAGATGGTGTAAAAGTTCAGGTTATACAGCTTATTGATTAATATGGTAGGGATGTTTACATTAGATGCTGAGCTATAATTGAAAAACAACATCGTTACATAGGTCCCCATGTGTTCCAGATGGGTCCTCACTGTATGGAGGGTTGTACTGATGACGTCTTCCATGCATCTGTTTGATCTACAAGCAAACTGGTGAGGGTTGAAGGTGGGAGGGAGTTTGGCTTTAATGTGCTGAGCAATACGTTTTTCAAATCATTTCATGACTGTTGACGTCAATGCAATCAGACTGTATTCATTAAGGTTACTGATAACAAATATTTTAGGGACAGGGATAATATTAGCTGACTTAAGACAGGGGTGAAAAGTGGCTTGCGCCAGTGACAGATTAAATATCTTAGTAAGAACTCCTGTCAACTGGTCAGCATAAGCTTTAACTTCCATGCAAAGTATGCCAGAGACCAATTTGCCTCAATGTGAGCAAAGAAAAGGTTTAGTTCCCCTGCTAATGATGCATGTGTTGTAACACCTACCGTAAGTTATTGTGTATCAGATAGTCCTCTGCCTTGCTCTTATAGACCATCTTGGCAGTTTTTATGCCTCTCCACAGTTTCGACTCTTGCAAAACTGAACTGTGTCCTATTCTCTGACCTGAAGGCTATGTCTTGGGTTCTGAGAGACCCATATATTTTTATCCCCTGTAACCACATCAGTATAGTACTGAATATAGCCTACTACAGCTTTTGTGAGCTCCTTAAAGTGTAATTGTTCAAATATAGACCATTCTGTGTATGCAAAACAGTCCTGCAGCTACAAGAGGTTTCCCTCAGGCTTGGTTTTGATAGTTTTTATGGTTGGCTTGATTTTATTCCAGAGTGGAGTGTATACTGGGATGAGGAGCAGTAAGAGATGGTCTGACAAGCCCCAGATGTGGGAGAGGTAGGGCTCTGTAAGCATGCTTTAGGTTGGAATAAACACAATTCAGCATGTTATTCCCCCAGGTGGAACACTGTACATATTGAGCAAATTTGGGGAGCATAGTCTTTAGGGATATTTGATTAAAATCACCAGCTACAATGCGTACTCTGTCAAGATAAACCTGTTTATGTTTGTTGCTCATATTGTGTAGGTAGGTGAGATCTTAGCTAATATTAGCGTTACGAGGGATATAAACAGCAGTAATGATCACTGCTGTCAGCTCCCTTGACAGTTAAAAAGGTCTTCATAAAACTGTTTTTGCTTCCAAATCAGGATAGCAGTGTGTGTATAAAATCTTACTATTTGTACACCACACATTGTTTATATACATGCTAATACCCCCACCTTTTTGTTATTGCAGCATTGCATATTACATTTGAGTTTTAAGCCAATGGGCCAATCAGAGTAAATGTATGCATTACTCAACACTGTTATGTAAATGCAGTTGATTATAAAATGGATTTCTGACTTTATGTTTTTGACCATTCTGTAACAGACTACTGTGACAAATGCTCCCTTTTCAGCATTTGCTGCATTAAAGATCCAATGAACAGGATTCCTGCTGCCTGGTTACTGACAAAGAGGTTTTATCAAGATTGCCCTAGTAGAGAATATGTTTCTTTCTTTAATTAATTTGTTGATTTCTACCACATTCGTTTGCTTTTTACTATTGTTTTTCAAGCAGATGATCTTACTTGATCCTAGTTTGTTGGAAAATCATAGCACTCTGATGGCAACCTTTCTCTAAAAAAGAAGTCCAAAATTATGATAAAATGCCAGTATTTCTGATTCCTTTTAAAATTATGGAGTTTGGCTTTTCTGTTTTTTTGCCTTACAATTGCTTTTAAATGAGTCCTGTTTGAAGCAATGTAGTGTTTCTTTTGTGCTCATTAGGACAGGCTAACATTATGCTCTGTTAAAAATCCTACTCATGTGCTGTTTTCTTTTGAGTCTAACTCTTTGTATTAGTACTGAAACAAGGAAAATTGTTATTTACAGATATTCCCAACAAATAATACCCATATGTAACAGAACTACTTACATAAATGTCTTTCTTACTATAAGACATTAACGTTAATATATTCATCCATCCATTAGTCAACCCACTGTATCCTAACTACAGTGTCACAGGGGTCTGCTGAAGCCAATCCCAGCCAACTCAGGGCGCAAGGCAGGAAACAAACCCCAGGCAGGGCACCAGCCCACCGCAGCTGTTAATATATTTCTAATTATTAATTGTTAAAGCCATTGTGTTTCTTGTCTTCTTTGCTTGGGAAATTGTCTCAGGCTAATATTAATATGCCTCAGCTCAGAACTCAAATTTGTTGTCCAATGCTTGAATCTTTAAAATGACTGCTATCTTAACTTAAGGAGAAATACAATAATAAGATGTGATTATTCGCACTAGTAAGAGCTTACTGAGCTTGAAATTGGGAAGCAGATTTGCTTAAGAGAGAAATGGCAGAGTGAAACAGTGACCAGAATTTGGGAATAATGAAGTTTTCTTGTTTGCGTTTGGAAATTCAATTGGGCATGCAAGATATGGCTGCTTCCTCAGTTGCAAAACAAGGCAAATCTATCAAGGACAGAAGTATGCCTTTTGTAAGAAGATACATGAGATAACTGCTGTATGTGGTAACCTTTAGAGAGAAACCACTTTACTGTAGCTAAGACAGTTTAAATAACTCTTCCTCAGACCCACCAGTATCCTGAAACATAGTCTGTATTTGCTTAGTATTTTTCTAAGATGCAGCCTTGTGTAACAAATGCCCTTTTCTGTGACTTTAGTTGCAGGAATGGGGTGAATGAACCGTTTCAGAGTTGTGCTGTTTCTACATACTAAACATGATTTAAAAGTATTGAGAATATAAATTATATTGTATAGGAAAGTTCTTTGGGCTACATTGCTATTATTTCAAACATTGTGTCTAGAGAATAGTGTATTTTGTTACTAACCATTATAGCAAAAAACTAATTGATTTTACCTATGCAATGGCCAATTCAGGTTTTATGATGAGATTATAAAAATGCATTATTTTATGGTGCATGACACAAATATATCTGAACATTAGATTCTTATATTAGCTGGAAAAAATATTTAAAACTGCTGCTTTCCAGAGATCAAAATGCTTAATTCCGACCTGTTTTATTACCTATTGGAATTTACATGTCCTCTTTGTATACATGTCATCGTTAAATTGACACGGTTTGACTAATTTTAAGTATGTATGTGCAGGTCCGTGTGGGTCAATATGCCCTGCTAGCATTCTGTTCAGATCTGGTTCCAGCTGTAGATCTGATGCTGGCCACAAAATATGTAATGGACAAAAGAGGTTCAGAAATGAGTTCATTGAGAAATAATTAAACTGCAAAGTATTTGATTTGCTTCTGCAAATTAAAGAAAAGTACAACATTTTTAAGCCAAGTATGTAAAAGCCAACACACTCATTTCTAATGTTAATAGTTCTAATAAAAGTACACATAAAAATGAATGTAGGGTCTTTGTTATATTTTTATCAAGCTGGAATTAGTGTGTGGGTCATACTCCAAAGAAATTTGATTGAACTAGGGCTCAAGTGCTGGCGTGACCAAAGAACTGCCACAAATTTACTAAAATTAAGATTTTTAAAAATGTATCCAACAAGGCCTTGTCTCATTGCCTTTATGTGATGTGCTTCCATTTCCACAGTACATGTACAGATTACTAATTTAATATTATTGTGCTGCATGTCTGACAGCTGTATAATAAGTTCCAATTGGGTTTACTATTTGTGCTATGGTCGAAATGTGACAAGATATATCTGTATGTTAGGTGGGATGTCAGATATGACACAGAAAGAAAGAGAAAGCCAATCAACAACAACATGACTGTATAGTGGGTTAGTACTGCCGCCTCACAGATCCATCCTAAGTTTGATTCCTGTGGTTTGTGTTACATTTGCATGTTCTAACCACATCTGCATGGTTTTTCTTCTTCTTTTCTAAAGACGTGCATGTTAGATTTATATAGTAGTTTTTATCTGACTCTGTGTGGGTGTGTTTATGTGATAAACTGATACTCTGTCCAGATTTGCTGCTCACATTGTGACTAGTGCTTCCTATTTTCAGTTATCCATATGAGTTATCAGTTATGTCCGATATCCTCCAATTTCAGTAAGGCCATCATATTATGTGCATAATGGTCATTTGCAGTTAGATAGCACAAAGTAATTATAAATGCCTGCTAAAATATCTTTAATAATCAAAGAGCCAATCACCAATCACAAAGGCTCCATACTGTACAAAAATGGAAAATGTGATGAAAGCTACACAACTGAAACCTTTCTTTCTTTTTCAAATGCGGAGGCAACTTGCTTTTTCTCTTTTGCAGGTACATGCTGACGCTGCCCTTCACTGAGTATCATTTGATATGAATCATAGTCAGTTTTGTCTTACTAATGCAGAATAGCGTATTACAATGTGCTATCATTTGTTTAAACCTCTAATAAAATAAGCAAGAGTGTTGGAAATGTGTGTCACTTTCAGGAGCATTTTAAGGAAAAGAAAAACATTCCAGAATTCAAAAGTTGCTGCAATATAAAGGCTGCACAAAGGGGTAAAATTTAAAACCACAATGTTCACAGCCTAGACATATGTGTCCTTCAGAATTACCTCAAAAGAACAAAAGTAAAACTTACACTATATATAAACCTAGGCTACATTAATTGATCTCCAGCCAATTCCTATGGCCTGTAGCCTCTTCTGGTCATTTCTAAAAAGTTGAGGCCTACAGCACATTATAATAGTTTGTATTGAATTGCACTATCATCTGAGACAGCCTCCAAGTCCTGCTGCAGCCACATAACCTAAAATGTGTTTTCTATTTGTTTAGTCCAATATTATGTACTTCACTATTTTTATCTGTGTCTCCTATCTTACTATGCCCAAAGCTAAATGCCCAAAGCTTTCTATGCCCAAAGTATACACAAAGGCAGCAATCCTTACATAAAATGTGGACTTTAATAGATGTGTGGTTTTATGTACAGTATGTGCATATTGCATTTGTGGGGTTCCTTTTGTATTTTATATTATCAAATCTGTGTAAACACTTTTAGGGTGTCTTCTAATAAGAGTGTCAAAATAGTAAATTAAATATAAGAATTTTGTCATCAGTCTGAGAGAAAACACTCAAGACAGTTCTTCTTTACTTATTCTGCAACTTTCCCTGGATTTAAAATGCATTTTGCTGAAATAGGCTGAGAGCTTTGTCATTTAGAGTATCCATGTGGCCCCATCATAGTTTTTGTTATCTTGGAGTTCATTGGCACTTTGGGATCTGCAAGCAAAGAAAAAGAGTTAATAATAATAATAAAAGGTTCAGCATAGTTTAGTGGGGACACACACTATATTATATTAACTGTAAATTTGAGTTTAAAAGTTGAAGAATGTTACACATTTAATAGTCCATAGTAGTTTGCAAATTTAACTTTATAAAAATTAATAAATGAAAATATTGTTATTTAATCAAAAAAAGATGAGAAATAAAAAAACAACATAAAAAGCAATGACTTTATGAATTACTTTAGTCTAAAGGTGCAGATTGATTCCAAATCTAGAAGCACTTTATTATGCCATATGTCCTCTTATCACTATAGTAAATTCAAACCAAATAACGCTTCTTTAGTTACATCATTGATTAACTGCTTTTCAATGGATAGATAATAATTATTTGAGTTTTCATTCAATAAGAGAACAAGCTCTTTTAGTCAAATCTCTAAATAGTATGGCAATTCTAAATTCCCTTATCTTCAATGGCTTGCATTTTATTTACTCTTTGTAGAGTCCAATCGAAAATTATGTGCAATTTTTAACAAGACTTTTAATCTTTGATTGTAAGATTTACTGTGCTTTCTAAAACGTGCTTACTTACTTTAGAAATGTTGAAAAATTAAAACTTGTTCTGAACCTGCAGAATCTTGAAAAGCTAGTTCATTCATCTCAAGCAGAAGTGGCTTGGCTACTTTGATGCTTTATGGCCAGGCTGTTAAAAATCGATTATTTACAATTCTCTGCTTTACTCAAAAACAGTTGCAATGACCAAAATGTATGATTTTGTGGCTCCAGTTCTTAAATCTTTTATGGACATACAGTTAGGCTTAGACTAATGTTATAGATGGTTTTGCCCCTGTTTACCTTGCAAAACTATATTGGTGCATATGGTCCAAGAAATCTTAAGCTGCAAGCATCCTTAAGATTTAAGGAATAAATAAAACTAGTGTAGCAGAAAGAGCCTTTATCTGTATGGCACTCAAACTCTCAAATGATCAGCTTACCAATACTGTACTTGGAGAAACTCATCAGTCCCAGAATTCAAAATAAGACTTAAGGCTCGTTATTACAGCGTTGCATATTACAGTTTGAACGTTAGCTGAGGTTCTTTCATATTGTTCTCTTACCTTGGTTTTAATAAGTTGTAGTACATGTTTCTGATTTGCCATTGTTGTCTTTTCCATTTTTAGCTCATGTCTGGGTGATGGCACTTGGCTAGGCTTTGAGTGGATATGTCATCACCTGTGATGGACTTGTTTTCGGATGCTTTGAATCCAAATGCAATCACTGTTTTTTGCCTATGGAATGATACTTTTCAGAAAGCAACTGAATATGTATGATATAATTTAAAAAAAAAAATGACATGGCATGTGTACAGTATAATGAATTAAAATGTATGTGCTGGATAGCATTAAAGTGTATTACATTACAGTGGACAAGAACCTGAAAAAGAAAGAGAGTAACTCAAGGCATTAAGAGCTTTAATGGACTTTTAATGGCCTATTTTTTTCTGATAGGACTGATTAAACCTCAATATGCTACAAACAAAAATGGCAAATGTATAAAATGACTCTTCGCTTTCACCAAAACTACTACAAATACACATCTGAGGCTACTGAATGTGAATACCAATTGGAAACAATTTTCTTTTATATTTGAATGCTTGTAAGGAATGAATCCTACATCAGTTGTAAAAGTCCTCAGTGAGTTGTAACAGAAAACAGCAGAATGGTGAGACAAATGCCTTTGTTTAGAATTTATAGGAAACAGACCTGACATTGTGCTATTTCTTTGACGAATATTGCCTGCCTTTACACAAAATACAATGGAAAAGTAAAAGGTATGAAATCAAGGCTTACATTGTGAAGAGGCAAACAAAACACACACAAGAGAATGAGTCATACACCTTGAGAGTCGGAACTATATACTTATTATTGTATTTCATTTAAGAAAGCACAAACACTTAATCATTTAGAAATGAATACAAGACCAGAAGTATTAGGTTACATTTAGTACAATATAGTGTGTTTACTGTACAAATACCTTAACATTCTATAGGGTGGTAAAGATTTAGTTATGCAATTTTCATTACGCTATAACTTATTAAGTTTATTACATTGAAAATCACCCAAAAAATCCTGGACCATCGAGAAGTGTGTGAAATGACGACATGATGAACTGCCTTTGCACCGAACTGGAATCGTCCCTGCATAAATCAAAGTTATCCAGATGATCTGGATCTGCATAATTAGATCTGGACCACCTTGTATTTTACATTATATAGTTTCCATCCATCCATCCATTATCCAACCCGCTATATCCTAACTACAGAGTCACGGGGGTCCACTGGAGTCAATCACAGCCAACACAGAGCGCAAGGCAGGAAACAAACCCTAGGCAGGGCGCCAGCCCACCACAGCATTATATAGTTTCTAAACATATAAATCAAATGAAACAATTATGCATATTTGTTAAATACAAACGAAAGACATCTGTTAATGTTTTCTTCTGGTTTAATTTCAAGAATATAATAAACCATGATATGGTTATGAATTATTTTCACTTTCACATTTTTACTAAAATAGTCAAAGTACTTTTATTGGCATTGCCGCATTTAAGATTCAGTTTGGAATGCTTATTTACAAATTAACTGAAAACCTAACAGTACAAACATATTTTGAGGGTGTTTTGCTTTGGAGAGCTGGGAAGAGAATGTTGTCTACATGGAGTCTTTTACTTTGTTTATTTGTTTACTCTGTTTCTTTTTTCATTGCGTGGCTTCACATAAAATGAAAACTTACTTGTTATAAAGTGTTATGTGAATTTGGAATTAAACATATATTACTTTTCCACATTTACACTTGCCAAGGTAAAGGTATTTTCCAGTCAAATTTGTGTAAAATTCAGAAGATTAGCAAATTAATACAGCACAAAGACTAAAACAGTTTAACAACCTTACAGCTTATTATCACTTCATTATTTATAATATGTGATCACTAAAGTGTGCCTATATATATATTAATATATATAATGTTTATATATACATATATATATATAGTGTAATAACACAGCCCAAAATCTGTTTACTTCACAAAACTTGACAAAACGTCCATCTGAGAGCAGTGAAGTTATATTCCTCCCAGAGTGTCGGTGTCTCTCTTTATTTCAAAAAGTGGTGTTTATATCTGTTCAAATTGCTGTGCCCTTTCTGTGTTTTTTTTTTTCATCATTTAGGCATCTAAATGGAGTAGCTCAAATTAATATTAAGAAAATGTTGAATTTCTAGAGCAACACAAATACCTAAATAACTCACATTATTTTTTCTTCAAACATTATTGTGTACATTTTGCAGTGTTATGTTCCAGTTTCCATTTTTTTTATAGTGTTTGTTTGTTTGTTTGTTTTTTGTTTTTGGACATTATGAATTGTTGTTGTGATCTGGCACACAGACACAATAGATGGTGCACTGATATACTGTAAATGTCATCACTACATGCATACACACACATATTGACATAAGATTTCACAGGTACCATTCTACTGTGTATAAAGCATGGCCAACAGAGCAGAAGAAGATGCTGCTTGTCAGGAGAGTCTCTTTTCTTCAATTCTCGAAAAAAGAAAGTTTAAAGTTGAGTGAAAAAAAATCTCTGACCTGGCAACCAATTTATTTCCATCCTTCTACTTGCAAGATCCTATAATTTATTGTATAGATTCAACATTCTCTTTACTTCAGGGAAGGGTGTTGGTTGGATAAGAAACACTTAGCCAGTAAAAGGAAAATGCTGTTGTTTAACAGAGAAAAGTACAAATGAAAGGTTTAGTGTTTGGAGGAGAAATGAGCAGAAGGAAAATTGTGGTTTACAGGATAAAGATCAAATGGTTCTGAAAACAAGAATACTTGCGTTTTCTCCAGGAGCTAGGTGTGTGAAGCACACAGAAATATTTATGTGTCATGAGTGGTTAAACTCGGGGTTTTAAACATAAAAGAAGTCTTTGGGCAAGTAATGTATCTAGTGCTTTCGATTTTAATACAATTTAGTGTTATTAAGGAAAGAATTTCATCTAGCATTTTAAATGGTCTTATTTAACAACAATTAACCTGCTTTTGATGTTTGATCAGCTGCTTTTAGCCCTGCGTTCCTTTGAGGAATTTTTCTGTTCTCTCATTTAATCTCTGCTTTTAAAAGAATTGTCTGCCTCAACACCTGATCAAGAATGCTTATTGTTACAGATTAGTTGGCTACAAAAAAATTAACGCTAGATTTGCCACACACAAGCACAAATTTCTAAAGTTGTTCCTGTTTCACACAACAAGGCCATCACATGCTTACCACATCTGACTCTTCAGGTGTGTCGCTTGTCTGAGTACCTGTGTGTTACCAATACAATGGCTTAATGGTTATCAGTCCAATGACTTAATAAATAATGGAATAATGGAATTTGAATTTACAGAGCTAATACATGTCAGCATGTGCAAAATTGTAAGTACGGTAGTAAAGCCCAACTCTTGATGGTTTATCCAGTATTATTTCTTATTTTACTTAAGTACTGTAATCACCGTTCTTAACATTTTGAAATGCTGACTTTAAAATACAGAAGTTCTTTTTATTTCATTTTTACATTATATTTAAAATAGTGTGCTTCCAATTTGTAATTTTAGAGCACTGCTCACATTTATAACTGCGATGCAGGTAAGACACAAAATTAAAATTCAATAAAAGCATAAAAACACCATGTAATATATACTTTCACAGCTGCTTGACCACAATATCCTCCTGAAATGCTTTAAGATATTATTTTGTTTTGACTGGCTCTGACTACGTCCGTTACACAGATTTAATTACATTTTCCTTTTATTGTGAAAATAATTCTTTATATACACTTTCCTGTGGATTTCATCAAGGGTTGTCCTTGAATCACTTGCCCTCAATATGTGTAAGACAATGTGGAGGCCATTTATATCAGTATGCCGAGTATATCCAGCTTTACAGTATAGTGATTAAAAACATCTAATATATACTACTAGTCAAATTTAATACCCAACACAGGTCAGGACATATCAACAAACAACTACCACTGCATTTTCTTTGCAAACAAGAAATACAGGTGCCTCTCTGCTTGTCACAATTATATATTCTACCTCATGTCCTCTTTTTAGCAGCTTTTCTTTCTTGGACACTGCAGCAGGTTAGGAAAGCTACCAGCAGCTACGAGACCGCATTTAGCATTGAGTGAAAATATTACGTCAGCAAATTGAGTTAAAGTGATGTCAATCACAATACAATAATTAATTATATTTATCACAATAAAGTAACTACATTTAAATATCACTTTTCTGACTACTCAAAGTAATTTACATAGTCAGTGGGAAGCCACTTTAACAGCCACCAATGTGTAGCATTCACCTGGATGATGTAACAGCACCATTTTTGTGCCAATAAACTCACAGCACATTAGCTACTAGGTGGTGAAGGTCTGAGAGTTATAGTTAACCATTTAGAGATGGGATGATTAATCGGCCAGAATGGATGAGGCCATGATGGCCAATTTAGCCTGGACATTGAGGGACACACAACTCTTTTTGAAAGATGTTCTGGGATCTTTTATGGCCACAGACAGTCAGGACTTTCGTTTTATGTCTCAGTCAAAGGACAGCATCATTTTTTCAGCACAGAGTACCCATCACTGAACTGGGGCTTTGGGATGTACACACAGACCACAGGGTAAACACCAGTTGCTAGCCTCACCAATGCCTCTTTACATCCTGGTCATCGATTACACAAGCCACTTTCCCAGTTAGTCAGAAATGGATAATGTTCACATGTAACACAAGTGTACATACAACAATCCACATACATTTTGTTCCACAAAGACCGAACCACTTGAAGGGTCCAGAAAGAACCTTAATTTATTTAGATTTGTAATGGGCTCCATACAGTAAATAAACATGAACAGATGGTAAAAGATTTGTGAAATATCAGTGGCTCATGATTTTAAAAGAACTCTTGCTGCATATGTCTAGTAATATAGACTAAGTTCAGGTTTTCTTAATCTGTTAGCGTCCTGCTAGGTAATCTACCATACAGAAAAGATTTTTTTTCCTTTTTCTCTGTATTAGGAGGATTTGCAAAGCACAGAGAACCAACTTTATATGTAAAGAACCCGTCCCAGAATGAAATGGTGCTTCACCAAGCAGTAGTTCTATTAGGATGCATACAACCCAATAAAGAACCAGAAAATAACATTAAAGAACCAGTATTTTTAAGAGTGTAAGCTGCAGGATGGTTACCCACCAGCCCTTATACCTGTACAGTCTACAAGTAGTCTCCTATATGAGATTGTCACATTTGGCAGCATGCAACAACAATAAAGTTCTTTATAACAGTGTGGCACGTTACCTTCTTTTCACTTTTTTTCTTGAGTTAGTTTCAATTCTAACTGCAAATTAGCAGTTACGGTGTGCTGTGCTGCACAGATTAATGCAAGAAAACACTCTAGACATATTTTAATTCCAGGTGTAAGTGCAATCCTGCTAAATAATATATGGATTGTAACACACATGCACATGGGAGGCAGCTAAAGGGCCTGAATGAGAGTATTTAAATGCTAGACCAGTGAGTGGCAAAGTGAATTAACTCTTTCTCTCACTCCTCTGCAAACCAGTTACGGGAAATTTCACCTGGCCCTGATGATGTCACTTCTGGTTGCAGTGCCACTGATGACGTCACTTCCAGTCCTGGCCCCAATGACACTACTGCCGGTTCTGGCCCTACTGATTACATCACTTCCTCCACTGTTCCTTAAAGCCACCATCTTTGTGCCATCAAATCAGTTCTGTTCTAAACTCAAACCTGTACACATCTGTGCAATTATTCATTTAATTTTGCAGCCAGGAAACAATATATGGGTGGCTGCCCCAAACCTTTTTGTGGCTTTTGTCGAGTATGTGATTACGTACAATCTATCTATGACAAGGAGTTTAAAGGGGGTGTTACAGGAAACAAATGGCCAATAAGGGCTGCATGTAACATATTTTGAATTTTGATAAAAAAGCCCATTTTAAAGTGGTTCAAGGGCCAGATTTACCTGGTAGGCCTTCAGTTTCATATCCCTGAGTTAGTCATCCTGTGGTCAACTGATTTCTGGTAATACCAGCAAAAGAAACATTCACTAAAAGTTCTACAGTACATCGAAAATGTTACTGAGTTTAAATTTAAGTTTTTATGGTCACGGGCAAGCTCACAATCTTTCCCCGTGATAGTGGTGCTGGATATCTGCCAAATTCATATAAATATAAATTCATATAAATCCGTTTACCAGGAGCCCGAGATTGGATTCCCTAATGATCCGTTACCAGGGTAAATTCCCATCCCAATAGGTAGTACCTTAACTGTGTGATAGCCCATTTAATTGCTAAGGCCTCCCACTCCACTGCGGCATACTTGGTCTCCCTGTTCATCAGTTTCTGGCTGAGGTACATAATGGGGTGTTCAGCACCATCGACGCACTGGCTCAACATGGCACCCAGACCTGTGTCCGATGCATCAGTCTGGAGAATAAAAGGGAAAGAAAAGTCAGGAGATTTCAAAATTGTTTCTGACGTAAGAGCCAATTTCAAGTGAATGCCTTTTTAACCTTGTCATCCAATACCACTTTTAAGGGTGCTCTTTTTTTTGTTAAATCTGATAAGGGTGAAGCAATTTCAGAGAAACAAGGTACAAAATGGCGATAGTAACCCGCTAAGCCTAGAAATGCTTGAACTTGCCTCTTAGTCATCGGACAGGGTCAATTAATAATGGCATCAATTTTGGAACATTGTGGTTTAACAGTGCCCCCATACTAGGTAGCCTAAATATTTGGCTTCTTTCAACCCCAAAAAACATTTTTTTTGGATTAATCCAAAGTCCCGCTAGCGCTAGTGTAGAAAGCACTGTTTTAACCTGCACTACATGACATGGAATTGATGACCACGTCATCCAAGTGGGCGGCACTAAAGGAATTGTGGGGCCATAGCAGTGTGTCCACAAGACGTTGAAAGGTTGCTGGTGCCCTGTGCAAACCAAATGGAAGAACCATATATTGCCAATGTCCACTGGGTGTACTAAAAGCATTTCTTTCTTTAGCGGAGGCCGTTAAGGGAATTTGCCAATACCCTTTGGTCATGTCAAGAGTAGTCAAGAATTGCGTGTTCCCAAGCCGATCAAGTAAATCGTCCACTCACGGCATTGGATACGCGTCAAATTTAGTAACCTGATTAAGTCGTCGAAAGTCATTACAAAACCTCCACGAGCCATCTGGTGTAGGAACTATGACAATTGGACTAGACCAGGGGCTATAACTTTCTTCAATAACTCCTAAATCTAGCATTCGTCTCACTTCCAACTCAACTTCTGCCTTCTTTGCCTCCGGAAGCCTTTAGGGTCTTTCTCTGACAATTACCCCTGGGTCTGTAATGATATCATGCTCAATCAGAGTAGTGCGTCCCAGTAGCTCATTTACAACTTCCGGTACTGACAGGATAGTCATTTCTAGGTCCTTTTTTTGTTTCGGGGTCAAATCAGGTCCGAAATTAAGGTCAGAGTATGAGATGAAAAGGGAACGAGGCTATCCAGAAGGAGGGATCAATTTCCCTGTCCTTTCACGGTCTCAGTAAATTTATGTGATAGACTCATTCACTCGGTTGACGATTTGGTTGTTTGACCAAATAATCAACAAGTTCTTTTCGTTCCTTAATTTCGTAAGGCCAATAATTTAGAATGTGAAGTTGGAACGAGCACCATTACACAATCACCCGGGAAAAATTTTTGAATGGTGGTGTTTTGATTATAATAATGCAACTGCACTGCTTGAGCTTTTTCCAAATTTTCTTTTAGTGTAAGTCTAATTTTTTCTAATCTATCACGTAATTGCACGATATATTCCAGTATATTTGAGGAAAGAACCTCTTCTTTCAAACCTTCTTTTAAAATATCCAATAGCCCACGGGGTTGTCTTCCATATAATAATTCAAACGGAGAAAACCCGGTAGAGACCTGGGTGACTTCCTGATAGGCAAACAACATGAAATGAAGTAACTGATCCCAGTTTCTTCCATCTCCAGTAACTACCTTGCGTAACATCTGTTTTAAGGTTTGATTAAATCGTTCTACCAACCCGTCTGTTTGGGGGGTGATAGACAATGTTTTCAGATGTTTAATTCTGAGTAATTTAGCCACCTCAATGAACATCTCCGAAATGAAAGAAGTCCCTTGGTCTGTTAGGACCTCTTTGGGAATCACAACACGTGCGAATATCCCTACTAGTTCCCGTGCAATGTTTTTTGAAGTAGCTGAGCGCAAGGGAACAGCTTCAGGGAATCGAGTAGCATAGTCTACTAGAACTAAAATGTATTTAAAGCCTTTCAACGAGGGTTCTAATGGTCCTACAAGGTCGACACAGACTCTTTCAAATGGTACATCTATAAGGGGAAGGGGAAACGAGAGGTGCTTGGTCCCTCCTAGGAATCTAATGAAGTTGGCACTTGGGACACGAGGCACAAAATGATCGGACCTCCTCATTAATTCCTGGCCAATAAAATCGAAGCTTTAATGTTTTTTCAGAGACTAAATGGGCTCCTAGAAGGTGAGCATGTGCCAGTTCACACACTTGTCGCCAAAAACTGAGTGGAACTAGTAATAATGCTTGCACTTCACCCCCATGTTCTGCTACTCAATATAATAATTCATTTTTTATTACAAAGAAAGGCATCGGTGGCATAGGATCTAGGGTTGTATAACCCTCGGTAGATATTACTGCATTCCTTGCAAACTTCAAGGAATCATCGTTCCATTCCGACACTGGCTTTATATATTCAGGAATTACTTTATATATTCCAATGCTGACTTTATATATTCAGGAATGACTTTATATATTCCGACACTTACTTTATATGTTCCGAAAATCATTGTAATTGCCTGTTTGGCACCACAAAATATATATATACAGTAATCCCTCCTCGATCACGGGGGTTGCGTTCCAGACAGGTGAAAATCCGCAAGTAGAAACCATATGTTTCTATGGTTATTTTTATATATTTTAAGCCCTTATAAACTCTCCCACACTGTTCATAAATATTCCCCGCAGAGTTATACAGCATAATCCCTTTGTATTCTCTTAGATATTAGGTAAGATTCATTGAAATTATGTATATAAACACACTGTTTATGTACAGTAAAACCTAAATATTATTTTAAAGATATTGAGTGTCTCCGATATCACATGTTACAGCCATTACGATAGACATGCCACCAGCAATAAATACGTACAATGCAACAAAAATAGTATACAGTAAATGTGTGTGTACAGTGACACTAAACATACGTACATGTACTAAGTACTGTAAGTAGAAAATTAATAATGGTTACTCACCAACAATGACACGATGACTTGTCCAATAACAATGAGTTTTATTTTACTGCACAACAAAGGAGAGAGTTACAGCCCTTAAAGGAGCCACTTCAGGCGATTGTGTAGCACTGCCGTTGTTCTTCTTCTGGCAGTCTTTAATCTAAATCCCTAAAGCAGATTCCATCCAGACTACTGCCTTATTACATCCACTTACAACTTGTTTTGCACCCTGGTTAAAAGGACACTGCGGCCGTAGATCTTATATTCCTTTCCTACTTTTTAATTAAAAAGAATCGTAGCCTTCAACAAATCCAAAACGTTTACCTTTTCGGCAATTGTTAACATCTTCCGTTTGCGCTTGGGCACGGCCCCTGAAGCAGTAGCAGATCGTTTTGGAGTCATAATGAAGGGCTTGACTATGCACAAAGATAAACACAAAAGAGCACAACTCTTTACACAGCGAAACACGTTGATGCTGAATGAGCGAGACGAGACTTCCTGGTTAACACTGCATTCAGCAAGCAGGAACTTAACTGCGTGCTCTGATTGGTTAGCTTCTCAGTCAGGAGAATTTAACTGCGTGCTCTGATTGGTTAGCTTCTCAGTCATCCGCCAATAGCGTCCCTTGCATGAAATCAACTGGGCAAACCAACTGAGGAAGCATGTACAGGAAGTAAAAAAAAACATTATCCGCAGAAGCCGCGATGCAGCGAAAAATCCGCGTTATATATTTAGTTATGCTTTCATATAAAATCCGCGATAGAGCGAAACCGCGAAAGTCAAAGCGATATAGCGAGGGATTACTGTATATATATATATATATAT
Source organism: Polypterus senegalus (assembly GCF_016835505.1). Classification (NCBI taxonomy): domain Eukaryota; kingdom Metazoa; phylum Chordata; class Cladistia; order Polypteriformes; family Polypteridae; genus Polypterus; species Polypterus senegalus. The sequence goes on from NC_053161.1 coordinate 38,434,738, forward strand.
ATATAGTAATGATTCGAGAAAACAACTCAGAAGTGTTGGGGAATTGCCCCGTATATTGCTTGACAGCAAAAATTTGGTCCAATTAAATGAAAAAACATCCAAATATCAGACAACAGATAAGGAAAACGGGTGGCTTTTAAAGGGAACACAAAACTGGCTGCAGGAAATGATGAAAACAGAAGTGACGTCATCAAAGGGGGACCGGAAGTGACGTCATCTCTGAGGGACCGGAAGTGATGTAATCTTCAGAAGCCGGAACTGACATCATCAATGAGGGACCGGAAGTGATTTCATCTCCTGGAGCCGAAAGTGAAGTGAAGTGAATGAGGAAGTGGTAGGTGGTTCGTTCTCCGGATTATTGTTTACATTGGGAATAGGTTTAATTGTCTTCTTTAGGTCTACAAGCTCAGAGAGAAAGGCATTAGTATCATGAAACAAACCCTTATCATGTGTTATTTTGCTCACCTGAGGACTTGTTGACTGCTTCCTAAGCATGGGTGTGTGACTATATATATATATATATATATATATATATATATATATATGTGGAGGACTGCCGGCTTTCCATGCCGGTCCGCACACCCAGGCCGCCAGGAGGAGCTCTCCGACAGCAGGATCGTGCCCGAGGTCCAGCAGGGCCTTATGGACTTTGTATTGTTTATACACAGCCCTGCTGGATACCTTGGGGACCACCAGGAGTCGCTGTGGGGGGGCTTATAGGCTCTGTGATGCCGTATGACCCAGGAGTACGTCACGGTCATGTGACAGGAAGAAATGTTGTGCTCCCGGGTTGAAGTAAAGGACTGATTGCCCTGACCCGGAAGGAATAAGGAACTGTGGACTGTTGGGACAGAAACACCTCCGGGTCAGGGGCTATAAAAGGGCTCAGAGACAGAATTGTGGCAAGGCACAGATCTGGCCAAGGTTACAAAAAAATTTCTGATGCACTTAAGGTTCCCAAGAGCACAGTGGCCTCCATAATCCTTAAATGGAAGATGTTTGGGACGACCAGAACCCTTCCGAGAGCTGGCCGTCCGGCCAAGCTGAGCTACCGGGGGAGAAGAGCCTTGGTGAGAGAGGTAAAGAAGAACCCAAAGATCACTTTGGCTGAGCTCCAGATATGTAGTCAGGAGATGGGAAAAAGTTGTAGAAAGTCAACCATCACTGCAGCCCTCCACCAGTCTGGGCTTTATGGCAGAGTTGCCTGTTGGAAGCCTCTCCTCAGTCCAAGACACATGACAGCCCGCATGGTGTTTGCTAAGACTCTCTGTAAGATTCTCTGGTCTGATGAGACCAAGATAGAAGTTTTTGGCCTTAATTCTAAGCGGTATATGTGGAGACAACCAGGCACTGCTCATCACTTTTCCTATACAGTCCCCACAGTGAAGCATGGCGGTGGCAGCATCATGCTGTGGGGGTGTTTTTCAGCTGCAGGGACAGGACGACTGGTTGCAATCGAGGGAAAGATGAATGCAGCCAAGTACAGGGATATCCTGGACAAAAACCTTCTCCAGAGTGCTAAGGACCTCAGACTGGGCCGAAGGTTTACCTTCCAACAAGACAATGACCCTAAGAACACAGCTTAAATAACGAAGGAGTGGCTTCACAACAACTCTGTGACTGTTCTTGAATGGCCCAAACAGAGCCCTGACTTAAAACCAATTGAGCATCTCTGGAGAGACCTAAAAATGGCTGTTCACCAACGTTTACCATCCAACCTGACAGAACTATAGAGAATCTGCAAGGAGGAATGGCAAAGGATCCCCAAATCCAGGTGTGAAAAACTTGCATCTTTCCCAAGAAGACTCATGGCTGTATTAGCTCAAAAGGGTGCTTCTACTAAATACTGAGCAAAGGGTCTGAATACTTAGGACCATGTGATATTTCAGTTTTTCTTTTTTAATAAATCTGCAACAATTTCAAAAATTCTTTTTTTTGTCTGTCAATATGGGGTGCTGTGTGTACATTAATGAGGGAAAATTTAATTTACATGATTTTAGCAAATGGCTGCAATATAACAAAGAGTGAAAAATTGAAGGGGGTCTGAATACTTTCCGTACCCACTGTATATATTTTGTGACAGATGGCCAAGGCCCATGCCCGGCCGGTACGCCCCTGCAGCATATGTACCAGGGGAACAAGCATGGGAAACACAGTATCTCCCCCAAGGACGGTAGATGGCAGCATGCTAAGGTTGCAGCGGTGCTTTGAACTTCCTCAGTGCTTCATGGGGGTTGGAGTTTTGTGCAGCCCTGTTGGGTTCTGCATGCACCACCAGGGGGTGCTGCAGCAGGAGCTGCTAGACCCTTGTGGGCACTAGTTTTGCCACACCCGGAAGTGCAGCCGAATGTCGGCAAGCAAGCACCTGGAGCACTTCCGGGTACCCAATAAAAGGAGACAGCAGCCACCACTCAGCAGCCAGAGTTGGGGGGAGGAAGATGGAGCTTGCGAGAGAGGAGTGGAGGCGGCTGAAGAGAGAAAAAGACAGATGAGCCGTGTGTGAGTGGGTGGAACCAACTGTAAATAGTTTTGTAAATAAACCTGTGTGTTTTGTTTTGTATGTATGTATATATATATATACTGTATATATATATATATATATATATATATATATATATATATATATATATATATATATATACATACATACATAACTCCTACCTTCCAATATTTTGACATTACCACTCTACAATACAGTATAATTTTATCTCTTAGCTTATAAAAATGAATCTCACTGTCTGAAAAGCCTTACTTGACAAATTCTTCACAATTCTTGTGTCTTGCATTTAAAACGCTGCAAGCCTTTGTATAATCATAGCATTCCGATCTAAGGCCCAACCTTTTCAAACTCATTGCAATATATCTTAATATGCTTATTTTATGTTTAATGTTTTTTTTTTTTTATCAAGTTTTATTGTAACTCTTTTTGTGGTCAATAGATTTCTCTTGATTTCTCTTTGTATTGCATTCTTTTAAAATACACTGGCTTACAAGGTCTTTATATGCACTCACACCCTTCCATATTCTGTCCTTGATGATTCCGTGTGCTTATGCTCCTCTTTGTTAAGAACAAATTTCCATACCATAACTGAGGCACACATATGTGTAATAATGTATCCAAAATTAAAATATCAGATTTTTGAACAGTGATGCAACACATTATTTATTTTATAAGTCAACTAATACTTATGAAAATTACTTATACTAATACGTACATTAAAATACTATATATATATATATAATAATATATATATACAGGGAAATAACAATATCAGGTTTGGCAGATTGTTGTAATTGCTCTCTAATTAGTGTCTAATTAATGTATGCAAATGAATACCTTGCTTAATTTGAGTTGTCGAAATAAAAACTTAATAGACACATTATACAGTATATAAAATAAAACTATTTAAGAAATTAGGGTTAATCGGCTTATAATGTGCCTTAACTTACCTTATCTTAAATAAGTATAATGGTTATTAATACATTTTTGTTACAGGGAGAGTGAATTTGTTGGAGAGTACTGTTAGCAAGTAAAAGAAAAACCTGTACAGTACTTAATTACTAATTGAAATACAAACAATAACTTAATTTACATTATTAAAAACACTATAGTCATTCAGAAATCATAGAAAAACAACTGTTTAGTTGAGAAAAAACATTAAAACTTATCTTTATGACAAAAATGCAGGTAGCAATACCACTTTTAACTAACACACACTACTGGATGAAAGTAGCATTATAAGGTACCCTGTACTGGTTAATGACAACAACAACAACAATAACGGCTAAACAATAATTACAATAATGTCTAAACATAAATAGAAAGGTAAATAAAAAATGAAAACTCATGGAAACTGTCATTAAAAAACATTAGAACCCCCTCCAAGCTGCTAGTGGGCACTATTGAGTTACATCATAGGGCTCACTAATGTCACTAACATGATAATTATATTTGAATACTAACCCTCACCTATTGTTTCTTTTCTCGGTACCCAAATGTGGCCATTGGTGCCACGGCCCACCTGCCAAGTTGTTTGCCTGCCTATGGTAAAGTCATCCCTGATGGAGGATCACAGGAATCATGAGAAAGAGGGGTCCTTTCATCGAGCAACGCGTTTCAGCCGTGGCATGGCCAAATGGGGAGGCAGCTAGATGGATGAGGTCTCCAGGACTCTAAAAATATCCAAACCTAATTATGTCACATCTACTGTTAAACCGTACTTCTAAAATTTTTATTATTATGCTGTCTTAAGGAATTGTTCTGTTCTGTGTATTGTATTGTATTGACCCCCTACTTTTGACACCCACTGCACGCCCAACCTACCTGGAAAGGGGTCTCTCTTTGAACTGCCTTTCCCGAGGTTTCTTCCATTTTTCCCTACAAGGTTTTTATTGGGAGTTTTTCCTTGTCTTCTCAGAGAGTCAAGGCTGGGGGGCTGTCAAAAGGCAGGGCCTGTTAAAGCCCATTGTGGCACTTCCTGTGTGATTTTGGGCTATACAAAAATAAACTGTATTGTATTGTATTGTATTGTACTAATGCTGGGTTGGATAAGGAGGTGCAGGAATAATACTGAGCTCTGGATGTACGGCTTCATCATTTGGCATCCTGGAAGTAGTTCCCAGGGCATAACCAGTAAAACAGGGCTGGGGCATAAAAGGCCCTTCTGACTAAAAGTGTTAAACCCTGCCTTATGCATGTTCCCTATTTTTTGTAATTTCAGTTGATTTTAAATTGTTATTTTCCATGTGTTTTATGTTATGTGTATTTTGCTGTTTTTACAGTATTTAAATATTATATAATAGTTACGTAATGTGTATTTGTATCTCCTGACTATATTACTTGTGTTTTGTGGGTGGAATCCAAAGAGATGGGGACACCAAGACAGGACTCTCAGCCTTTATTAAGGTTGAGGATATGGTTCCTTGGAGCATCATTGACAGTTGTAGAGTAAACTGCTTTGTGTAAATGGTATTCTTGATTCTTGATTTTTGCTTTGTTTTTGGTTACCACTAATACTACTGGCTTATAGGTTACATTTGTTAGCTTTGGGTTACCTTTTGTAGGCAAACCCCTACTGCCTCATTTTTAAGTATCTTTGAGCATTTGAAGCCTGAGACCAGGTTGGACTGGTGCAGGCCTGGAAGCCAACCACTTGAATTTGCGTCCAGTCTGCCTGTGGTGAGACCTGTTTCTAACCAGATCAGTGAAGTCCAAGTCTTGTTTTTTGTTATTATGAGGCCTATTCCCTTTGCCTGTTTGTGTTGAATATTGCAACAATAAGGTGAACTTGGAGTTAAAAGCTAGAAATGTGTGAAAAAGTAAAAACTAGAAAAGGAAATACAATGTCTTATTGAGGAAGCTGGGCAGATAATATAATGAGGTATGCCAGACAAGTGGACAAATATTTTTATGTAAAATATTTGGCCCTAACTGCTTAGCTCTTTATTCTTTTATCCCTTCTTGTTATAATTTTGTTTTTGTTCCTGGTGTAATTAATAAGTCCAATTTGTGCTATACTCAGATGGCTGTGGCATTATTTGGGTTTGGGGGTAATTTTTTTGTGTGCCTCGCTCAACAACATAAGCAGGGTACATTGAATATTTAGCAATATAATGCAGCTATACATTAAATCTAATAAAATACAGTATTATGAACTTGATGACAGCCATCTCAACATTGCGAATTATAGCAAATGGACAAATGTTTTTTTCCACTTGCAAAAAGAAGTCTAATTTTTACAATAATTTTTCCTCCCATGTTTAATCAATACATATATTGTGATCTTCACATCACAATGTATTTATACACTAGTCATGTGCGCCCAACTACGTTGCGTGTGTTAAAGTTGTCTGTGAAGGGCTCCCTGTTTAAACGCGGCTGCCAGTCATGAACTGAGCCCTTCATCACACAGCATTATGATTTTTTATAAGGGAAACAAAATTACAAAAGAAAACCCTTGGATATTGATTCGATAGGAACAGCCTACTCGGAATCCCTTTCCGAATAGTAATTATGTGGTGGTGTGGTAGCATTTCTGCTTCTGTCTGTTCACAGTCCGTCTCGTTTTCAGGACGCTGTAATTTCCTCTCACGCTCTCTTCTCAACCTTTCTCCAATCTTGCAGGTTGCTTTGTGGCAATCCAAAGAGTAAGGCAATATACATGGAGCAATGGTTATAAAAGGGTGGCACATAGGTATCCAGGCTCTTTAAAGCATAAATAGGCATCACTTCACTGACATGTGAGCAAGCCACGGTACAACTGTGAGACGCGCAGCACTCGCCGGCTAAAACGTAACAATAATTATTTCCGGAGCGTGCTGTTACGTTGTCATTCATTTTACCCATTGTCTTAATTTCATTCATATGTTACGTAGGCACGTACCTTTTATCTTCGGTAATCTCATTCTCTAACCAGGCCTCAGGAGCTAACCAGCGTAACACTGTCCACCACCCCTTTTGTTATTCCGGCACATTGTTGACATCCGTGAGTAACAACAACGTACTAAACTGGAAGGTGGTCTTCGCATGTGTGGAATTCGCGGACAAACAAAGATCAAGATCTAAATGAAGATCTCTTTAGTTAATTTAAAGCACAACAATTTGTTTAGTTTGAATGTCTGTGTTTTGAGGTGTGACTGGCATACTACAGTCTTCAGTAGTATAAGCCTGGAGGAGATTCTTAATGCAATGCCTATGTTTTAGCTGTCTCTCTACTGCTATCTAGTGCTTCTTCTTTTAATTCATTCGCGGACAAACAAAGATCAAGATCCAAATGAAGATTATATATAGAGATTATTGAAGCTTTCAGCTGCACAATGGGCTGGCTGCATTGCAAAGTTTTAACATTTTAAATTTAGAGAATACCAGTGGGGACAACAGAATGTGGTGTTTATCTATTTTGCCTGACTTTCAGCATCCTCTTAGCATCTGATGTTCAGTTATTTGTATAGTATTTAAACAAAATAAAAGTACTTTGTTATTGTAGTTTCTCCTATTTTCAATCCCCTAGTGATTTTATTAGTGATTACCTGTTGAATGTTTAACTTGTTTGCCTGCATTTGTCACTTGATCCTTTCTTGTTGTTTTGAACTTTTTTTTTTGTTATTTCTGCTCATGATATATTAGCAGTTCTGACAGTATCTCCCGATCTTCTAACTGAACCTTTCATAAATAACAATAAAATTTAAAGATTTCTGCCAGCCACTTTATTCCTACCAACTTTAGCTGTGTATTCAGTTTTCACAAAAGACTTCCAATCCAGTCAGGCACAGACTATGTGGAGGTGAAGATTCATTTTAGGCAGAATTGAAGTTTTATGTAGATTATTCATTTGTTTTTGTTTATCTTTTTCCTATATCTTTCAGCAACATGATCATCCGTACTATTTTGGTAACTGCCTTTTACGACACTCTGCATTATGAGGGTGCATGGTTGATGCAATGTGCAATATCATGTAGGTTATGTTATTTAAAATCAGTAATTTTTGAATTTTCTTTGCCTGTTTGATGACTCAGAACTTGATTTGCCTATTAGTTTTGTTTCCTTACTACTACTTTGGATTTCCTAGAGAAATCTGTTATATTTTGTCTGTCTCCCTAATCTTAACAACAGTATTTCACAGAATTATAGCAGAACTGGAACTCAGCAACAGTGAAGCAGTCCATGTGAGCCTTTAAGTAGTATTTGTAAAGAATAATCTAGATGTACTCCTGATTTGTAATGTTTCTACACAAATATGTCCTATAATCTTGAAAAGGAATAAATGTTAAGGCAGCAGTACCATAAGAATTGTGGCAAATCATAGGCTAAAACTGAGCTACAGATTTACACCATAGCATTAACGTTCATACCTCTTGTCAAGCTACTTTTGAACTAAAACTTAGAAAAATATAAGAGTATATTCACTATAGTCATTTAGGTATGAATTTTAACTTACGTGACTTCCTAAAATAAACCCAACTGATAAACTCCAAATAAGGCTGCAAAACTATAAAATATTAAAGGTACCTTAAGTCCTTCATGACACACGATTGATTACCCTGCCAGGTTGTAAATTACATATCTTCTTTATTTTCCCAAAGCAGCATATTCATCCTATTCTTCCAACCATACAATTTTCTGAATGTGCTTATTCTAGTACAGGTTTGTGATTTATACTATAGTTTAAAAAATACAGATAAAAGTTGTTACTCAAATCAAAAATTATCAGCACAGAGATAAGGAAAATGCATTCCTTTTGTTTTTCTAAGAGCATAACCCAAATGTACCAAATTATTCATACTTTACAAAATCTTCTGCAAAGGTACTTCAACGCCATAAGGGGATGTAGCATTTTTTTTTTTGCTCTAAAAATTCAAGAGGTTGGCAATGAACCCTTTATTACCTTATTAACAACCCCCAGAATATCTCTGTGGCTGAACCAGATAAGTCTTTAAATGAATAAAAAACTGAACAAGAGCAGAAGTCTTCTCTTATACTTTATCATAGACAAAAACCAACATTTTAAGAACAAAAACTGCTGCAATAAGTTAACTTTCCTAAGTAAAATGAACAATTTTGCTGAAATATGCAATATGAGCACACTTATGATGTTAGTAAAAATTTCATTAAAGTCATTTTAATTTCAGTCATTTCTGATTTATTGCTTTGATGCCAGGAAAGTGGTTTATGCGGCATGCTCTGCTGCCATGTTTACCACACATAAAAGGATTTGGTCTGCTTGTTGCTTTATCATATTAAATGCATTACATCTGATTTAAGAGTACTAGACTGATTTACTGTTAATTGGAGAACTAGCATGAAAAGTCAGTTGAAGGTATGTTTTATTCAATAAATTATGCTTTCTGAAAGCCCCCTTTGACAACAAAGTGTTACATGGGTAATTCAGATGAGCAGATAGATGATGCCTTTCTTTTCTTCTGAAGCAAATATATTGACTGTGTGTTATTTATTTTTTATTAAATCATTTTTAAGTATAAGATATACAGTGGTATATTTAGAAACTATTATAACAGACAAAGGCTTTTTCATGTTCCGATTGGAATATGCATAACACATTTTGTTTACTCTGTTTAAATTTTTACCTTTTTATTTATTTAAAATATGTCATGATTTGCCTGTCATTTTTTAATTTTTCTAAATAGTTTCTGGTGCTCTAAAATATTACTGTACATCATGCTGGGGGCTTTTTGACACCTAGGAATCCATTAGTTACATTTATATTTTGTTTCATTGCATTTTTGCTTATGTTTGTAATTTTTTGCATACTCCTGTGGCTCCACCTTTATATTTTTTATGGGTGCTGCCATTTTTGGTTGTTTTTAATTGTATACTGCATAAATGTTAAAGTTCAGCATTGTACACTTCCTGGTTTTCTAAGTATAGATTCAAATAAAAACACTGCATTTGGTTTGTTTATTGAAAGGAGCTTTCGCTTTGGAATCTTTTCTGCTCTCAACTACAATGTATGTCTCCGTGGTGGTGTGGGTCAGCTCCATGTTCCCTTTCCATTTTTGGGAGCCTCTTAAAACCAGCAAGGTCAGTAATGTAACCAGATGAGCATGGCAGATGAGGACAAAATACACCTGAAGCATGGGGATGGTGAAAAGGTGAACAGAACTTTTTTTAAAAAAAAAAACAAGTAAAAACAACTGTTCAGAAAGTGCAGTACTCCAGATGTCAATAATTAAATAATCCATAAAACGAAGCTGTCTAGTGGAAGTTAAAATCCAATAAATAAATCCAATAAAAGAAGGTTAAAACAATGCATTGCAGGAAACTCCTTTAAAATCCCATAAGCCCTGGTTTCTTTCTTTAAATCTGATGCCTCTCAGGCTTATACAATTCAGACCTCACAGCCTGGAGAGACATCAACCAACAGGTGCCGGCACCCATTTCATCTGGCCCATGTCCCCGCCACTAATCCCACAACTGCCAATCCTGGCTCCACCCAGCATGGGCACTTGGTACCTGCACCGCTGCCATTGGCTCCACCTCCAAAGTGTAATAGTCGCTCCTACTCATTAAGTTGTTCAACAGGAGCGACCCATAACCCCCTCCTGAGTGATGGCCATACGCTCCTCTTAAGGCTTTGCTCCCATTCCCCCCCCCGCTACCGTTCACTACACCAGCTCGTTTTCCCTCTTTCCTTCTTCTGCCTGCTTCTTCTCCTGCCCTTTAACCTTCACTCTCTTTTCTTCTGTTCTTTTTCCCTTTCACTCATGTAGGCTTGTTATTATAAGGCTACATTAGTGCAGCATCTCAATCTCGCATCACAGGAAGCTGATGAAGTAATTATGAAAGACTGTACCTTCATGTGTAGGTGTGTCTAGCCCCAATTACTTCATCAACCCCCTGCAGCCATGTGAACGCGCCCACAAAGAATGAGCCAGTGAATTTTTTATAACACCTATTGTTTTCGAGTCGCTATACAACAGTCTCTTGTTTTGGCCTGCTTATCCATCCATCCATCCATTTTCCAACCCGCTGAATCTGAACACAGGGTCACGGGGGTCTGCTGGAGTCAATCTCAGCCAACACAGGGCACAAGGCAGGAACCAATCCTGGGCAGTTTGCCAACCCACCGCAGGACACAAACAAACACACCCACACACCAAGCACACACTAGGGCCAATTTAGAGTCGCCAATCCACCTAACCTGCATGTCTTTGGATTGTGGGAGGAAACCGTAGTACCCGGAGGAAACCCACGCAGACACGGGGAGAACATGCAAACTCCATGCAGGGAGGACTCGGGAAGCGAACCCGGGTCTCCTAACTGCAAGAGAGCAGCCACCGTGCCGCCCATGGCCTGGTTATGTACAGTATATTATTTTGACTTTATGCTAGTCTTTCACTATGCTTTTTTTGTCTTACATCCTGGGCTTTGTTTATCAGATTTCTGCTATCCTGGTTATGATTTTAGCTTGTTTTCCTAACTTCACTCTTAATTCCAATGTTGTAAACAACTGCTGCTGAACTATGCAGTAAGTACAAATTGATTTTAGACAGTACATTGGCATGGTGGGTAGTGCTCCTGCCTTACAATTCCCTGCCCCATAATTGTTCTTGCGTCTGCAATGGTTTTCCTCCAGGTACTCCAGTTTTCCTACCATATGTTCAACAACGTTTAGATTAGTGTAACTGCTGACTTCAGATTTTTCCACTTTGAGTTTTTTGTGGAGGCATGTGTGATTTAACCCTGTGACCAACTGGCAACCTTTCCAGATGTTTTTCATGACTTCTGCCCAGTGCTCTGGCCCATGAATTTAAACCAAATTAAAGGAATACACCACCCATTTTTTTATGTTACTAACCCCTTGTACTTTGTAGCATTGTTGAGAAAAATTGTAATGTCATGTTTTCATGAAGAAATTACATATTTACAATTCAAACTCAACGGAATCCTTCAGTAACCAGTTCTGGACAATGACAAACAATGCAAAAAACATCCATGTATAAAAAATTCTCATATTACTTGTGTCACATAATCCACGTTACCCATTCATACTGTCGAAACGTTCAAAATGTGTGAATTCTTTGATATTATTATTATTAATATTATTAAAGTTTACTTCCTGAAAACCATGTGTTTAATATAAAATAGAAAAAACATAATTCCCAGAATATTGTGCTTTTGAATTGAACACAGGATTCTTGGCCAATGAATGAAGCTCTCAGTTTGGCATCACAGTATGAGTGCATTAAAGTGCTCCAATTACGTAAGCAGAACAGGACACTGCTACAAATTGCCTTTTATCTTGGCAAAAATATGCGAAGCACTATGTATGTACACCTATACCATATGAACACTGGATGTAGTGCCTCGCTAGTTAGTTCATTATTCCAGCACAGCTGGCACGATGGAGTAGAGCTTGGCTGAGATATTCATGACTTGTCAGCCAGTTCCCTGAGAACTGACAACAGGTAGCATGTAATGTATATAAACTGACAAAAATATGTTCTTCTGTGCAAATATGCAGCATTGGCTCTCTTAAAAGGGAACAGTATGAACATCATAATTATCACTTTTAAGGTGTAATATGTCATGTGAAAGCACATTATTATTATTATTAACAGCTCAATGATATGATTTATTATATGTATGAGTCATCATTTAACTGGTTTGGCTGCATTTTCCATCCATCCATCCATCCATCCATCCATCCATCCTCTTCCGCTTATCCAGGGTCGGGTCGCGGGGGCAGCAGCTTAAGCAGAGAGGCCCAGATTTCCCTCTCCCCGACCACTTCTTCCAGCTCTTCTGGGAGAATCCCAAGGCGTTCCCAGTCCAGCCGGGAGACATAGTCTCTCCAGCGTGTCCTGGGTCTTCCCCGGGGCCTCCTCCTGGCTGGACGTGCCCGGAACACCTCACCAGGGAGGCGTCCAGGAGGCATCCTGATCAGATGCCCGAGCCACCTCATCTGACTCCTCTCGATGAGGAGGAGCAGCGGCTCTTACTCTGAGCCCCTTCCGGATGACTGAACTTCTCACCCTATCTTTAAGGGAAAGCCTAGACACCCTGCAGAGGAAACTCATTTCAACCGCTTGTATTTGCGATCTCGTTCTTTCGGTCACTACCCATAGCTCATGACCATAGGTGAGGGTAGGAGCGTAGATCGACTGGTAAATTGAGAGCTTTGCCTTACGGCTCAGCTCTTTTTTCACCATGACAGACCGATGCAGAGACCGCATCACTGCGGATGCATCACCGATCCGCCTGTCGATTTCACAGTCCATTCTTCCCTCACTCGTGAACAAGACCCCAAGATACTTGAACTCCTCCACTTGGGGCAGGATCTCTCCCCCAACCCTAAGAGGGCACTCCACCCTTTTCCAGCTGAGGACCATGGTCTTGGATTTGGAGGTGCTGATTCTCATCCCAGTCACTTCACACTCAGCTGCGAACCGTTCCAGAGAAAGCTGAAGATCACGGCCTGATGAAGCAAACAGGACAACATCATCTGCAAAAAGCAGTGACCCAATCCTGAGTCCACCAAATCAGACCCCTTCAACACCTTGCTGCGCCTAGAAATTCTTTCCATAATAGAGGGGTGCATTTTCTTACTTGTTTAATGTCATCATTTCCCAGTTCCTCCAAAATGTTACATTAGGATGAGTCAAAGTTACTGTAAATATACAAACATTCTTACATTAAGTTTTCTTTTATAAATCCTGACTTTTGAATGGAAAGCTCCATATACACATTTTGCGCCTCTTTTTGCGCATAAGAAAGTTTTATAAATCTAACAGGATGTACAATGAAATTATAGCAAAATCCATCTGACCAATATCAAGTGATTTATCACCCTAAAACACCGATATAAATTTGTATTAATCAACCAAAGCTGTAGTCCTCATGTTCAATTCAGGGGGAATCTCTGTGTCTGCAAGTTTTTTTATTCCAAGCAGCCTCTTAACTGGACTCCTTTTTTACTTAAGCACACTGTTAATTCTCAGTTTCTACCTTTTCTATTGCATAATTAGGAGTGAAGTTAGATTTTTTTGTGTTACACAGGGATAAATTAGACTCCTATCTTTGTTTTCTCTACTAAATGTAATAATGCTGTGTTAATGTAAGTAGTTACAAACTAAATATCTAACAGGGTTGATATGACACTGAAGTACTGTAGCTGCTCCCCCTTTGCATCTGCGTTTGCTCCACTCTTTGTTGTTAGGATTGAATACAAGGGAGAAAACTCTGAACTGTCCCAAATTCTAAGACATTTTAAAGATATTTGCTTTTCACTGATTACCAACATAATGAATATATTGCCTCGGAATAATTTACTAGATTATGTAAAACAATAAATGCTGGACACATACAACAGTCTATCATAAGGCAAACAGATATGCGCACATCCACATTCATCTCACATTTGAGCCAATTTAAAGTCACTAACTAATATTAATTGCATGACTTTATACGTGTGGGAAGACAACTGAAGCACCTGCATAAAAACATGCAGACAAAAGTAAATTGTGTAAACAGAGACAATGGACCCTCTACACAAGATCCTGGAGCCTACACCAGCACAACCACTGTCTCACTGTGCTGACACATTCTGGTGATTTTTTTTGTTGTATTTTGTTGCTTACATTGTGTCCATGTTTAATTTGAATTGTTGAAAGTTGAATTAATCTATGTTTTTATATTGTATAGTAGTTGCCATACAGTGTTGTGTTTTTCTTTCTGCTTTGCTTCTTGTGTTTACTGATTATTCAATGGTATTCTTACAATTTCACTTTTAACTCATCCTTGTAATATGAGAAAACGGTTTTCCTGATCATGTCCTCAGATAAATTAATTAATATAAGCTAGGATCTCGTTTGAATATTACAAAGTTTTTAATTCTGAGAAGAAAAAAGAAAAAGTACTTTTATTTGAAAGAGTCCAGGACATGTTGAGGGATGTACATAACATGAATTTTGTGAATACTGCAAGCTAGGATGCTTTTGGGCTCACAATTGTTGTCTGCTTATATTCTAAAAAAATTAACTCAGAAATCTAATTCAGGGTTCTAGTTTCAGATTGAAAAATCCCAATTTAAGGTGCATGGTGTTGGCAGATAGTTAAGTTTCATAGAATGGCTTTTACTGTAGTTTGTTAAATAAAATTTACTTCCAAATCAAAAGGCTGAAACATTTTTTTAACAAAAAAATCTCTTATATAATAAAACACTACTGTCTGTGTGTATCTATGCCCAGGTCCTCAGAGCAATCTGATTGGTCAGTTTGGCTTTGTTCTGATTGGTCAGTTTCACTTTATTTGTTCAGTCAAATGCAATTGAGAGAAGAAGCACCAGGCAAGAGAGGTTGAGGCACGTGAAGATACCAAGTAAAAGCACAGGAAAAAGTCGCCATCAAAGACGGGAAGTACAATAACAACAACAACAACATTTATTTATATAGCACATTTTCATACAAACAGTAGCTCAAAGTGCTTTACATAATAAAGAATAGAAAAATAAAATAAAAAAAATAAATAAGAAAACAAAATAAATCAACATTAATTAACATCGAATAAGAATAAGGTCCAATGGCCAAGGGGGACAGAAAGAACAAAAAACTCAAGACGGCTGGAGAAAAAATAAAATCTGTAGGGATTCCAGACCATGAGAGCCCAGTCCCTCTGGGCATTCTACCTAACATAAATGAAACAGTCCTCTTTGGATTTAGGGTTCTTACGGAAAGGCTTGATGATGATGGTCATGTAGACTTCTGCCTTTTAATCCATCCATCATTGTTGGAGCATCATGAAGCTTTGAGTAGGTGGAGGTGGCGCAGGCCACCACCACAAAGAAACCGGAAAAAGAAACAGAAAAGAGTAGGGGTCAGTACAGATTTTAGAGCCACCATGAGTAGTTATTATGAGGAATTGAACATACAGAGTATCAGGATTAAGTTAAATTGAAGTTATAAAAGGCCATGTTAAAGTAATGTGTTTTCAGCAGTGTTTTAAAGTGCTCTACTGTATCAGCCTGGCAAATTCCTATTGGCAGGCTATTCCAGATTTTAGGTGCATAGCAGCAGAAGGCCGCCTCACCACTTCTTTTAAGTTTTGTTCTTGGAATTCTAAGGAGACACTCATTTGAGGATCTGAGGTTACGATTTGGAATATAAGGTGTCAGACATTCCGATATATAAGATGGGGCGAGATTATTTAAGGCTTTATAAACCAAAAGCAGAATTTTAAAGTCAATCCTGAATGACACAGGTAACCAGTGTAGTGACATTAAAACTGGAGAAATGTGTTTGATTTTCTTTTCCTAGTTAGGATTCTAGCAGCTGCATTCTGCACTAGTTGCAAATGATTTATGTCTTTTTTGGGTAGTCCTGAGAGGAGTGCGTTACAGTAATCTAGTCGACTGAAAACAAACGTGTGAACTAATTTCTCAGCATCTTTCAGTGATATAAGAGGTCTAACTTTACTTATGTTTCTTAAGTGAAAAAATGCTGTCCTAGTGATCTGATTAATATGCGATTTAAAATTCAGATTACAGTCAACAATTACCCTAAGCTTTTTACCTCCGTCTTGACTTTTAATCCTAATGTATCCAGTTTATTTCTAATAGCCTCATTGTATCCATTATTGCTGATCACTAAGATTTCAGTTTTCTCTTTATTTAACTTGAGAAAGTTACTATTCATCCATTCTGAGATACAAGTCAGACATTGTGTTAGTGAATCAATAGAATCGGGTCATCAGGTGCTATTGATAAGTACAGCTGTGTGTCATCAGCATAGCTGTGGTAGCTCACGTTGTGCCCTGAGATAATCTGACCTAACGGAAGCATGTAGATTGAGAAGAGCAGCGGACCCAGGATAGAGCCTTGTGGAACACCATATCGAATATCATGTGTCTTCGAGTTGTAATTAGCACAACTAACAAAATATTTTCTCCCTGTCAGGTAGGATTCAAACCAATTTAAGACACTGCCAGAGAGGCCCACCCATTGACTAAGGCGATTTCTAAGAATATTATGATCAATGGTGTCAAATGCAGCACTCAGATCTAAGAGGATGAGAACAGATAAATGGCCTCTGTCTGCATTTCCCTGCAAATCATTTACTACTTTAACGAGTGCAGTTTCTGTGCTGTGATTTGTTCTAAAACCCGACTGAAATTTATCAAGAATAGCATGTTTATTGAGGTGGTCATTTAACTGCATAATGACTGCCTTCTCCAGAACTTTACTTAAGAAAGCAGGTTAGAGATGGGTCTAAAATTTTCAAAAGCCGAGGGGTCAAGATTATTTTTCTTAAGAAGGGGTTTAACTACAGCAGTCTTAAGACCCCCATATATAATGACAAATTTACTATGTCCAGAACATTATCAATTAGCACGCCTGATACTTCTTTGAAAAACCTTGTTGGTATTGGGTCAAGGACACAGGTGGAGGATTTTAATTGAGATATTATTTTTTGTAAATCAGGTAAATCTATCCTAGTGAAAGAGTTTAATTTGTTTATAACAGGATGCTGGGGTTTAGGAGGATCCTTAGTGTTGGAGGGATATACTATGTTATTTCTAATATCATTAATTTTTTGATTGAATACAGCGATAGCCTCACAGGTTTTACTGGAAGTACTTAGGAGGCATTCCTTTGAGTTACCTGGGTTTAGTAGGCGATCAATCGTAGAAAATAAGACTCTGGGATTACTAGCATTTTTATTTATAATCTTGGAGAAATAGCAGCTCTCAAGACGGACAGTGTTATTGTATTCTGTTATTTTGACTTTTAATATTTCGTGGTGGATAGTAAGTTTAGTCTTCCTCCATTGACGCTCAGCTCTGCGGCATGTTCTCTTTAAATCAGACACTCTTTGGGTCTTCCATGGTATAACAATGCTAGAAGATTTTTTCACTGTCTTTTCAGGTGCAACTATGTCAACAGCAGCTCTCACTTTAGAATTAAATCTTTCCACCTTACTATTTACATTATCCTCACTATTATAGCTGGCACAATAAACGGACTGATTGCTTAGAATGTTTGTAAGTTTTAAAGCTACTACTGAGTCAAAGAAGCGTTTTTTAACAATATGCTTCTCATGGGTGTTTTTTATCATTATTTCTATATTAAAAAGTAGAAGAAAATGGTCTGATAGACCAATATCAATGATCTGTTTTATATCAACTTTCAGTCCTTTAGTAATCACTAAGTCTAATGTATGACCTGCTTTATGTGTAGGCTGATTTACGAGCTGCCTCAAATCAAAAGAATACAGGAGGTTCATAAATTCTTTTACTTTTAGATCACAAGTATGCACAATTATGTTTTCATGGCAGGTTACGAGTGCCCATCTACTATTGGTGGTCATTAAAAAGTGAAAACGATGTGTGCAAGAGAGGTTGAGACATATGAGGATACTGAACAAAGGGGCAGGAAGAACGCTTAGGTTACATGTAAGACAAAAGATATTAATTACTCTTTTACCTGTGTTTTATTGGCATCACAGCTAGTAATAATATAAATAATTAATATTTCTCAATAGAACAGGTGTTATACCTCACTTTCAAAACAAAAACATTGGGTAGTGTGTACATATACAAATAAACAGACATACATTGTCACTCATGTAAGCATAGTCGATTTGTTCCATAGTCTGCTGTAAAGGGTTACATGGGGGAATGAACTGCCATGCAACAGCCTAACATCTCTTCATATTTTCCCACTGCCAAGAGGATCTCAACCAACCAGACAAGTATGTGATAAAATCCAAATCCTGCTTTCTAACTTACCTCTTTTGTTCCTGCCATGACCCAAAGATGTGATAATAACTCACCACAATCAAGAGCCCAGGAATACACTCACATGTTCCTGAATTTCCAATTCTACAGCAACATTATGGGGTACCTTGTGGCTCACCAAATCTTTCTGATGTCTTTGTTTACTTTGTTTTACAGACATTTAAAACAAATATGTTATAAAATCAGTAGAAAGGGAGTATTAAAGATATACTCAAGGATTAATATGGCAGAGGTCCAAAGTCCAGTAGTAATTACTGTAAGTCACAGTAAAGTGTCCAGAAGAATATCAAACATGTGGAAATGGAAGATCGGATTCCAAATATTCAGACAACAGATTTTGAGGGAGCACCTCTCATTTAGGACTAGATAAGCTTATTGGGCAGTAGGAAAAATATAACAAACTAATAAATGCTTATATACGTATACTTATACTAGTGACTTCTCCAGCATGTAGATCAATAAAATTATTTTTGACTCCTGATCAAGTTAAAACACACGACAGATGCACCCTTTCCCCATTTTAGTCTGTTGTCTACTTAAATGTACAGTATGCATAACTTACAACAGAGCTTAATAAAGGCTCCGAAGTGTAGTAAAGTGCAGGAATATTAGTCATATAGAGGAGTCATGAAGATGTGTAGTTCTTAAGAATGGAAGCAAGAAAGAATTCCACTCTTCAGCTGTAGAGAAAATGTACCTTTGTAGATTGTGCAGTAACTATAATAGGGCAATTGGTAAAGTTTTACTTACTGCTTTTGAAAGCATTCAGAAAATTTTTATTTTTAAGACTAGATTATACTACAAATGGTTGCTAACTTTTTATAGCTGAATAGTTGCTGTCAGATTACCAACTAAATGAAAGGAACATAAAAATTAAGCAATTTTGATCACCTTTTTTATAGCACAGTCATCCATTTCCTTTCTTAAATAATAACCTCTTTTGATCATAATTTAAATAATCTGTGCAACATTTGCTTAAGCAGAGCAAGGTCTACATAGAGTAATTAACAACTCATTCAACTTTTATCTTGTGGTAAGTTAATTAGTGTTTCCTCATTAAAAATATACCATTTTGTTACAGTATAAATGAATCTTCTACAGGAGCTCAACACATATTCTGACAATTAGACTCCATCACCACTTGAATTATGTAAGACAGGATTACCCTTATCATTTAAGAAAGTAAATTTTTTGAAATAAAGTCTTTCTTATGTATCTTTGTGCTACATAGTTCCATTTTGAAGGGCCACAGATGGCATATGCAAGGTCATGTGCAAGTTTTTCCCCTGCTTTCTCACCTCACATTAATGACATCCAAGCCTTTTGTTCCATTCCTGTCACACCTAACAATTAATTTGTGCCGTTCATAGTGGGTTAATATTATGAAAACAATTTGGCCAAGTTGATGCAGTGCTCACTGTGGACATTGTAGATTAGCATTATAGCTTGTGTATTGTTGCTGATTTATTGCTATTGCTGTGTAATACAGTTTATCAGTATAATGAGGGCATGAAGTTGTTTTACTCATACCTTATACTCTTTGAATAACCTTCACGCTTCTGTTGATGGAAGATTTGCAGGACAGAAAGATGAAGAAAGGTTCTCCTTGCAGCAATTATTGATTTGCTCAGCATCTAGGATATAATAGATATATCATGTGTAATGGTTTACCAGTTGGCAGAATGTTTATGGAAAGCAACCATAGGCAATGTGGTGTATTACTCTAAAGCTTATGGATGCTAACTACATTAAATGCAGATATTAACTCAAAAAAGCGATTAAAGTGGCTAAACAACAGTATGGAGCAAACTAGAGACATTATTTATTATCTGTAACTAGCCTGTGCTATAAAAAGCGTGGGGTCCTAGAAACTATTTAAATTGTCAGAAAAAATGTAGAAATGTCAGGTAATTGAAATGAACTACTCTGGGCATCTCTCTCCTAGGAGGATTCGTTTTGCTGACATGCTCGCATCACTTGTGCTTTAGAGGCGGGAAGAAAAGTAAAAGGAATACTGTGTTGCCGAAGTTAGTGGCTAAGCAACTTTGTCTTTCTTCTGAGGTTTTGTTTTGCTGACGCGCTGACCCCGCTTGTATTATTACCCATTAAGTGAGTTTTCTATTTCCTTGGAGGCGTAGCCCTTACCCCGATTCCAGTCTTTGATTTTCAGGCTGGACAGACACACACACTTCCATGCGTAGATGCGTGTATATATATATTTATATATATATATATATATATATATATATATATATATAAGATAATTCAAACAAACTGTGGCAGGGATTTATAGATTGTTAAGGGCTACACAGTAAACCCTTAATGAAGTTTCATCCAGTTTTCCTCTTCCTAATAAACTAAGTGCCTTCTTTGTCTGCTTTGATCACGATAACAATAAGCCAGCCATTTGATTTCCTGCAGTACCACATGATTCAGTATTCTGAGTTTCTGTACATAACATTAGGAAGACTCTAAAATGAGTTATTGTCAATTAAAGGACCTGGTCTGAATGAAATTATAGGGAGTTTTAATGTACTGTAACAACCAATTAGATTTTTCTGAGAGAATCTGTGATTCCAGCTTGCTTCAAAAGGACAATAGTTATCCTTGTGCCTAAGAAAACAATAAATAAATTGTCTGCATTAGTACATCACAATCAGAGTTGCTTTAAGAGACTGGTGACACATGGGGCACATTAAACGGATATTTAAGATAGTCATGATCACTTCCAGTTTGCATTTTGTCACAACCAGGACAACAAAGGATGTAATTTCTCTCACAACATCTTGGCACATCTGGATAATAAAAACTGTTATAACAGAATCTGGTTTATAGACATTAGCTCAGTATTTAACACTGTTGTACCATCAAAGCTACCTTCCAACTCTTCAATTTGAGACTTACTTCTACCTTCTGCCATTGAATTGTGGACTGCCTAACCAAGAGACCCCATCATGTGCAGACTGTCAGGAGAGCACCGTCCATATTGACCTGCAACAGACACTCCACAGGGTAGTTTGTTGAGCCTACATATGTACTCATTGTTCTTCTGGGACTGTGTGCCCAGACACAGCTCCAATTCCATCATTAAATTTGCTGAAAACACTAAAGAAGAGGTTTTCCTGCTAATACTTTGACAATGATTTCACTCTTAATCAAGGTTGCTATAGTTAACGAAAACTTAAATCAAAACCAAAACTATTATTAAAAAAACATTTTCGTAAACTGAAATAACATAATTAACAAAACTGAAATTAAAAACAAAACTATACAAAACTATTAAAGTAGCTGGAAAGACTAACTGAAATTAAATAATAATTTACTAAATATAATTTTAGTTTTCATTTTTAAATTAATATTCTTGCTGTTAGTTTTTAAACCTTATAACTTTTAACTCTAAAACTGAAAGTCATCCACCATGAGCCACCCACATAAATTCATCCAGTGTACGGCGGCTAGTAATGGAGGGCGGGTGTTCACAAAGCTTTTGCTGTGACAGAGCAAGCTGAATACATGTGTAAAGCATGCGGAATTGAAAGCAATTTACGCGCTGCCTTTTTTGCACTTGTTGTATATGAAGGTGTAATTCAAATGCCTGAAATCAGAATGTGCTGGTCAACAAAAATTTTTCCATATGGACAGAAAAATCACTAGTGAGTAATGTTTCAGTTTATTTCTCAGATGCCTGCTTTTTGTTGATAATAATTCACCTGCCACTTTGCACTGTATAGAGAAAGTATAGTAATCATGAAAAAAATTTGACCTCCACATTTTGATGAATCTTGACGTTTTAGTCCACCCCAAGTCCAAAAATACAATTTTTTGGAATTATGTCTGTGTGTGTGTGTGTGTAAACAAGATATCTCAAAAACGCAAGTAGATAGATGGATGAAATTTTGCATGTGGTTGTTACACCAGAATTGTAGATCTGTATTAGCTTTTGGGCCAAATCCATTAACCTGAAGTAGTACTTTACCTGAACACATCGATTTTTTTTATTCATGCAGCTTCAGAGTCCAATTTATTCAACTTTACTTTTATAACAATTGTTCAATATTTTTTTAACTAGCAAAATACCCGCACTTCGCAGCCGAGAAGTAGTGTGTTAAAGAAGTTATGAAAAAGAATAGGAAACATTTTAAAAATAGCATAACCTGATTGTCAATTTAATTGTTTTGTCACTGTTATGAGTGTTGCTGTCATCAAGATTTTGATTATCATTATTTCTTTCAATCAGGTTCGTATTTGGAGGATGTGTTGTGTTCAAGTTACATTCCGTGTTTGTCAACCGTTGTAAAGATAACAGGTTTTATTCATCAAAGTGTTCACTACCCAGATCGCTACTCGTGAATCTAAGATGTTTAACAGGCATTCCCGGTATTAACTTGTGGATTTGCCTGCAAATTTTTAGCGGCAGCGTTTCTATGAACTTGTGGAATTGCCTGAGAGTATTTAGCGGCAACGTCTCTATTAAGTTGTGGATTTGCCTGCGAGTATTTAGCGACAGCGTGTCTATTAACTTGTAGATTTTTCTGTGAGTATTTTAGCGACAGCGTCTCTATGAACTTGTGGATTTCTCTGCGAGTATTTAGCGACAGCGTGTCTATTAACTTGTGGATTTTTCTGCGAGTATTTGTTGGCAGTGTAATAAAGTTGTTTCCGTCTAGCTGCATCAGAAAATGTACCACGACGTCTGACACGCCTCCTTTTTACTGTTTTTTCACAGCTTGGATTGCTGCTGTCATAATCGGTTTGAGTTTCATGGTTTGTTTCAATTACGTTAGTATTTGCAGGACTTGTGTTGAAGTGACATTCGGCATCTGACAAGCGTTGTAAACATAC
Organism: Polypterus senegalus; assembly: GCF_016835505.1. NCBI lineage: Eukaryota > Metazoa > Chordata > Cladistia > Polypteriformes > Polypteridae > Polypterus > Polypterus senegalus. The sequence goes on from NC_053161.1 coordinate 38,457,830, forward strand.
AACCGACTTCATCGATAACTTCGCATCCAGCTTTTGAGAGTTTAAACATTCATAAACATCAAAGTGTACACTAATCAAATCGTCACCTGTGAAACTAAGATGTTTAAGAGGCATTGGCAGTTCTCCAAAGGTGTAAAATATTTGGCCATTTCAGTACACTTGAAAGCGACAACCAAACAATTCAGCGGCAGCCATCAACTGACATGCAGAAGCATAGGTGAAGGGCTTAAGCATTTCACTCTTATAGTGCTCCTGCGTAGTATAATTATCTCCTGTACCGTCATCAGTCCACACCTTAAACCTGTCCCAGTCATTGAATACATAAGACACAATATTCCTCCGGATATCAAGAGTGAGCATGATATGGCCGTGCAATATGTAACACAGAGAATGGAAAAGGCAGGCGGCATCTCCGGGCATGGAAACCACTCGGTAAGTGACAGTTCTTTGATCGATGGTGATCATGTTAATGAAGGTACGGTTGGAATGATAAATGAAATGGGTACCTGAACAATGTAAAGTAAGTCTAAAATACCTACATAATAACTATAATCGTAATAAATGAGCAATAAAACAGAGAAGCTATGGATTAAATAAAAAGGCTGTAGTTATCAGCAGGGAGACGTGAATCCCGTGGCAAACAAGGAAGGGAATGTAGAGACTGGAGCGACGGACGGCCTTATATAGGCAGGCAGCCAACAACGTGGGAGGCGTTGGGATGGGGGACCCAACACCGCCTCACATGGTGACCGAGCTGAAGGCTATTGATGTATATATGTACATAAGTAGGATTCAGTTAGCGTTAGGAACCCACATACCAAATATCTTTAAGATGGGCCCATAAGTAACAAAGACGTTGAAAAGTTCAATATGGTGGCCGACAGTGGCATCATACCACTGAAATAAGTACCAAATTTCAGCCTTCCACCTACACGGGAAGTTGGAGAATTAGTGACATTGGAAAGTTCAATATGGCGGCTGATAGTGGCATAATACCACCAAAATAAGTACGTACATTGGTTTCGGTTAGCGCAGGGAAGCCGCCTACCAAATTTCATGAAGATGGGGCCATGAATAAGAAAGTTCAACATGGCGGACGTTGTTGACCGTTATGACTGTTACGCGTAGAATCTCGAAATGAAACCTGCTTAACTTTTGTAAGTAAGCTGTAAGGAATGAGCCTGCCAAATTTCAGCCTTCTACCTACACGGGAAGTTGGAGAATTAGTGACATTGGAAACTTCAATATGGCGGCCGACAGTGGCATCATACCACTGAAATAAGTATGTACATTGGTTTCGGTTAGCGCAGGGAAGCCGCCTACCAAATTTCATGAAGATGGGGCCATGAATAAGAAAGTTCAACATGGCGGACGTTTTTGACCGTTATGACCGTTACGCGTAGAATCTCGAAATGAAACTTGCTTAACTTTTGTAAGTAAGCTGTAAGGAATGAGCCTGCCAAATTTCAGCCTTCTACCTACACGGGAAGTTGGAGAATTAGTGACATTGGAAAGTTCAATATGGCGGCCGACAGTGGCGTCATACCACCGAAATAAGTATGTACATCGGTTTCGGTTAGCGCATGGAAGCCGCCTACCAAATTTTGTGAAGATGGGGCCATAAATAAGAAAGTTCAACATGGCGGATGTTGTCGACCGTTATGACCGTTACGTGTAGAATTTCGAAATGAAACCTGCTTAACTTTTGTAAGTAAGCTGTAAGAAATAAGCCTGCCAAATTTCAACCTTCTATCTACACGGGAATTTGGAGAATTAGTGATGAGTCAGTGAGTGAGTGAGTCAGTGAGGGCTTTGCCTTTTATTAGTATAGACTAGCAGAATACCCGCGCTTCGCAGCGGAGAAGTAGTGTGTTAAAGAAGATACGAAAAAGAAAAGGAAAAATTTTAAAAATAACGTAACATGATTGTTAATGTAATTGTTTTGTCATTGATATGAGTGTTGTTCTCATATCTATCTATATCTATCTATCTATCTATCTATCTATATCTATCTATATATATATATCTCTATCTATCTATCTATTATTATATCTATCTATCTATATATATATCTCTATCTATCTATCTATCTATCTATCTATCTATCTATCTATATATCTATCTATATATATATATATATATTGGCAGCGAGAAGTAGTGTGTTAAAGAAGGAAAGAGAAAGAAAAGGAAACATTTTGAAAATAACGTAACATGATTGTCAAAGTAATTGTTTTGTGTATTTGGCGGCAGCGTCACAAAGTTTTTTTCATCTAGCTGCATCAGAAAATGTACCACCACGTCTGACACGCCTCCTTTTTACCGTTTTCTCACAGCTTGGATTGCTGCTGTCATATACACACACACACACACACACACACATACATATATATATATACATATATATACACATACATATCTTCATATCTATATACATATCTACATATACACTTATATATATACATACCTATCTACATCATATATACACACACATACATACACACACACAAATTATATATATGTGTGTATGTATGTATGTGTGTGTGTGTGTGTGTGTGTATGTATATATATATATATATATATAAAATGTAGATGGGGTGTGTGTTTGTATATATATATATATATATATATACACATACATACATATATATATACACATACATACATTTATATACACATACATATACTTGTGTGTATGTTTGTATGTGTCTATATGTGTGTGTATAGCTTTGGTCACTGAGTGCAAGGGAAAAATAATAAAATATAGTCTATAAGTTATTAAACAGTAAAACATTAACGTTTTAAGAAGTACAGGTACATTGAGCACTACTGGAGTGATTTGGTAAACTACATTTTAAAGACGTGTAACACAACAGGTAAGTAACTAACAGCAGCTAAAATGTATATGGATCATCTCTCGGTAGTTGATCCCTTTTGAAAGGCGCTACATGATGGCTATGGTATAGAAATTACATTTTCTATGTGAACGTTCAAATTTGTGCCTCTGGTAATGTGCCTTACCGGCATTTAAAGAAAATTAGTTTTGTGTCTTCTGCAGTGTTAAGAGAGAAAGGCTTTGGTTTGGGATAAAAGGAAAAAAAGGTGTAAAGAAAGGAAAGTTGCCTTTTTCTTTATATAGTATAGAGAGATGTGTTCGCTGACGCTATGATCGCCTTTTGGGGACAGTCTTGGGGTGGGTCTTGTGTAGACTGGTGAGACGTCCCCGCCATTAATCGGCTGTGATGGCACTGTGAGTCCTCCACTCGTATGCGTGTCTTCATAATCCGAGCTGACAACCTCATAATCGTAAACGTGCAAAAGAAAGTGCAATCGCCTTAATATTAGTTTGCCGCGGTGTATAAAAGGGGTCCCGTTTTTGCACTTGTCTGGGCTATAGCGCAGGGGAGGATGAAAAATTAAAAGTGCTCACTTTGACTTAAGGCAGAAGCGCAGTCAGCGTCTCAAAGGCCGGCACAGCTATGCGCGCTGGCTGCTCGACTTTTGCAGGGCAGGAGACTACAGTTTTGCAGACACGCTCATGATATCAAAAGTCTCAGCGCTTTTGGAGGTCATTCATATATTATATATACAAAATACCCGCTACCAAGCGGAGAAGTAGTGTGTTAAAGAAGTAATGAAAAAGAAAAGGAAACATTTTAATAATAACGTAACATGATTGACATTGTCATGAGTGTTGCTGTCATATATATGCCTGCCTAAATAAGTCACCCTCGCTTTGCTCTTACTTTATTTACCGCTCATTTAATCATGGCTAATGGCGGAAAAATTATAAAATGGAAGGAGGATGGCTTTACCAAAACAATTATTGATGGCTTAATCGATTATTCATAAAGCTTGAATTGGTGATCTGTTTTTCTGTGTTAACCTCATATTTTTTCATACTTCTTCTCAAACTAAGGTGGTGCGAGGGTAAAATGAATCGGGATGCGCTGATCAATGTAATCCGTGTACCAGGAAATCATGCATTGACAAAAGCTCCCTTTGCTTGTAATGCAAAGTGTGATTAAATGCATTATTTTTAACGTTATGGAGCACATGCATCGAAGCTTCTCAGCTGTGCTTGTGCTAAGAAAAGGAAAGATTTTAAAAATAACGTAACACGATTGTCAATGTAACCTTTTGTAAGTAGTGCCTGGAGGATTCAGTGTGTAGAAACTCTATAGAAAGCGTGTGTATTAACTTGTGGATTTTTCTGGAAGTATTTGGTGGCAGTGTGACACAGTTGCTTCGGAAGACGGCGGCGCGGAGCTCAGCTCAGAGCGAAATGAGGTAAATGGGAGGGGATATGATGACGTGACTCCCCCACCCGCCTTATCCGTCAATCCCCCACAAACACAGTCTCTCGGAATTTGCATAAGCACACCCCTTCACCTACAATTTTAACTTAGTTACAAAGTGATCAAAACTCTCGTTTATATCCTGCGTCCTCTCATTAAACTTGTATCCCGCATTACCTGTGGGCATGTGAAACGCCAGCGGTAGCCTGTCTATGAACTTAATTTAAAGTTTAGGTTTACACCTTGCTTTCTTTCCGAGGTAGCAGCAGTCATGAATATGGTAGTATATGTCACTCGCTCGCTTCTTATTGTTTTTCGCTGTCTTCTCAATTATATAATGCATGTTTTCTTAAGCGCTTTTGGAGGTCTTCCTGGTTTTCTACGCTGCGCGTTGACAGTCAGTTCACGTGATTACGTGGGAGGCGTGATGATGTCACACGAAACTCCGCCCCCCCACATCATTCCAGCTCAACTCCATTACAGTTAATGGAGAAAAATACCTTCCAGTTATGACCATTAGGCGTAGAATTTCGAAATGAAACCTACCCAACTTTTGTAAGTAAGGTGTAAGGAATGAGCCTGCCAAATTTCAGCCTTCTACCTACACGGGAAGTTGGAGAATTAGTGATGAGTGAGTGAGTGAGTGAGTGAGTGAGGGCTTTGCCTTTTATTAGTATAGATTAGATTTTATTTGTTGTTGATGGTTCTTTATTGTACATAGTATACAGTAATCATTGTCTTGTGGTTTACTCCTCAAATATCCATCCCCATATCTGAGTACACGAGAAAGTCTAGGGGAGACCACTCCCCAATTTTTGAAAATAAAACAACACTGATTAGGTCATCCTACAAGATCAGCATACTGTTGCTGACCAATCACTTTTGCTCTAAAAACGTTGTTTAACAACAAAGCAATACAAACCTTGTAAAATTTGTGAGTTGGCAACTACTCCACTGAACTACAGGTAGGTAGGCGAAGAGAGTCTGCCAAGAGAGGAAAAGCTAAACATACTAATTTGTTTTTGCATTTATTCTATATTTATTAATTATGTTTTTTAGTTCATATTCACAGCTCAAAATACCTGATATTGTGAAAATAATCCAGTAGCAGAATTATGGTTTAAAATATAAAATATAGTTGAAAGTTGAAATATCATATTGTTTTTGTTGTTAACATCAGCAATATCATACATATTGTATACCAGGGATTTTTCCTTTGTTGCATCCAAACCTGCTTGGGTAGGCTCCAGGTTCCAGCGATCCTACTCTGGATAAACAGGTTTAGATAATGTATATATCTCAGATGCTGTCTCTGTCATTTTGTGCCTGCCCATACTTGTATTACCTGTTCCTGCTCTGCCTTTATGGGTTTACTGTTCTAATATATTGGCTATTCAAGTCTCACTGCCCCTAACCTTCATATTACATACTTGTTGTTCTTTGTTTCCCTCAATACAGCTAGGTGGGGCCTGCACACTGATTCAAGCCTGTGAGCCCTGTTCTTCCTTAGCCCCCATGATTTTCATGGTCACACCTGTCAGAACACAGTAGAATCTGTTTTGTTATTTTTTAATATCTTTTCAGGCCTGCAAGTGCAGAATTCTGTCTATAAATTGTTTGTGCCTGAGATGGAATCAGAGATCAATATGGCTGGTAGAGAATAACAAAGCCCAGTGTTTGTGATTTTTGAATGCAATATTGAAGGCATTCCTTATAAGCACATTGTCGTTGGAGCAGAATATGGTATCTGCTGTAGACATTTATAGTAAAATTCACCTAGTTTTCATTACAGATTGGCCTATTCTGGGCAATAAAAGGAAAAGAAAAAAAAGTGCCAACAATCAGCGCAGATTTGTTCTGCACAAATGACATAGAAAATATTTTATATTATTATATCCAAATCCGTTAAATGTACAGATCTGTCTCATTGTGACACAAAAACTTAACTCCATAGTAGCTCTTTAACCATACTATACAGTGATCCCTCGCTATATCGCGCTTCGACTTTCACGGCTTCACTCCATCACAGATTTTAAATGTAAGCATATCTAAATATATATCACGGATTTTTCGCTGGTTCGCGGATTTCTGCAGACAGTGGGTCTTTTAATTTATGGTACATGCTTCCTCAGTTTGTTTGCCCAGTTGATTTCATACAAGGGACGCTTAGTGGCAGATGGCTGAGAAGCTACCCAATCAGAGCACATATTACGTGTTAAATAAAACTCCTCAATGATATACGATATGCTTCCCGCGCGGTGCTTCGCACACTTAAAAATTCTAACAGCCCGTATTGATTTTTGATTGTTTGCTTTTCTCTGTCTCTCTCACTCTCTCTAACATTCTCTGCTCCTGACGGAGGAGGTGTGAGCAGAGGGGCTGTTTGCACAGTGGCTGTTTGCTTAGGAGATACGGAGGCTCCTCTAAAAAAAGACTACCTTAACATTGATCCCTTCATTGCGGCCGCTTTATCGCAGTGCTTTGCATGCTTAAATGCCCAACAGCCCTATTGATTTTTGATTGTTTACTTTTCTCTCTCTTTTTGACATTCTCTGCTATGCGCACTCCTTTGAAGAGGAAGATATGTTTGCATTCTTTTAATTGTGAGTAAGAACTGTTATCTCTGTCTTGTCATGAAGACAGTTTAAACTTTTGACTAAAGAGTGTTATTTCATGTCTAGAGGGCTCTAATAATGTTAAAAAACGTATTTAGAAGGTCGTAAACAGTTTTTCAATGCTCTAACTGCAAAAATATTAGATTTATAAATAAAGAATCCTACTTCGTGGAAATTCATTTATCTGTCTGGAGTGGATTATCCGCGATAAACAAGTGTTTAATGTGCGAAGAATATTTATAAACAGTGTAGGAGAGTTTCTAAGGGCTTAAAATATATAAAAATAACCATACAAACATATGGTTTCTACTTCGCGGATTTTCACCTATTGCGGGGGGTTCTGGAACGCAACCCCCGCGATCGAGGAGGGATTACTGTAATTACGAAAACTGAAACTAATATATATATACATAAAAATAAAATAGAAATGTCTTTGTAAAATAAAAACTAAAATTAAAAATACACAATGAAGAAAACTAAAGCTAAACTGAATTTCCAAGTAAAGTAGGAAAAAATATAGAACTAAAAGCTAACATAAAACGATAAAACTATAATAACCTTGCTCTTAATGTCAACAAAATCAAAGTTCTGATCATAGATTTCAGGAAGCAAAAGGCTTTTCTCATTCCTCCCATCTTGCAAACTATAAGGCTTTCATGTGAAGTTAAACACAGACCAATTTTTGGTAGGGTCGAAAAGAAAACACACTATTAACACACGGCTTTATATACAGAGAAGCACTGACATCAAGGAAGATTAGCCCTGAGCTACATAGGTTTTTGACTGATGTTACTAGCGTGGTAAATTTCATCAAAATGAGACCCCTGAACTTCCAGCTATTGTCTGTCTTTTGTGAAGAGACGGGAACTAAGCATTCAGCTGTGTTATTTTACAGTGGAGCAAGGTGGCTGCCAAGAGGTAAAATGCTGCTAAGAGTCTTTAAGATCATAGAAGAAATTATTTTTTTTTTTTATGGAAGAGGAGTATATGCATTGACATTTCAAGCAAATTTAACGATGAATGAGTTTTGATGAATGCTGTGTATATCAGTGATATATTAGGAAAGCTGAATGACTTAAATTTACAGCTTCAGGGCAAAGACAAGCAACCTCCTCACCTGGTAGACAAATTGTAGGTATTTATTAGAAAGCTCGAGCTTTAGATTATGAGACTTAATCAAGGAAACGCAGAATATTTTGAAATTTCAGTACATTTGCTAAAACCAGTGATTCCAGAGACATGACACTAATTTCCTGTCTCAAAGAACACATCTCTTTACTGAGAGATTTTTTCCAGAAGTATTTCCTAAAAACAGTGTTCAGTATGACTGAGTGATAGAGCCCTTCAATGCAGCAACACATATTTCAGCTCTCCTTTAAAGGACCTAACTCATTGAGATGACATCTGATTCCACCATCAGCGTGAGGTTTACAACTCAGAAACTGAGTTAATTCTGGCTTGCTGTGTAGAGGGACTGTAGAGTGACAGTCTATGAGCATTCTGCTTTTTTTTAAATGTCCTATCTCTGTGAGATTGGATTTTCAGCTGTTGTCTCACTGAAAACAAAACAGAAAAGATATGCCATGCAATACAGCTTCACTATGGTCACTAATAAATTAACAAGACCTTGAAAAAAAATACTGGTAGCATGAGATAGAACCTGTAGCCGATTCAGGTTGCTCAGGTAATCCAGCTGCTCCAGGATGGCACATTCATATGTGCTATTGCAAGAGGGTTTCCTATGTCTCTTAGTGCAGCGTCAAGAGCATGGATGAGATAACCAGGGATGCCATTACATGAGGAGAGCTGGACAGGGTCATAGAACAATAACAATGTTATTTATATAACATGTTTTCATACAAATGATGAAGCTCAAAGTGCTTTGCAAGATGAAGAAAGAAAAGTTTATAAAAAAAATAAAAATATAAAAATAAGATTAGGCAATACTAGTAATAGAGAATAAAATAAGGTCCAATGGCCAGGAGGACAGAAAAAACAAAAAAACTAAAAACTCCCACTGGGCATTCTATCTAACAAAAATGACCTCAATCATTCATGGTTTACAGGCTTCACTTGAAAGAATTAGATGCTGATGGTCATGTGGACATCTTACCTTCAATACATCAAAGTGGGGACTGCATGGTGCCTTGATCAAGTGGTGGTGGCACAGATCACCACCACAACAAAATGGAAAAAGAACAGCTGAGAAAGTAGGGATTAGTACAGATTGTGGATCTATGATAAAAAAATAATTAAATGCATATACATGGTTACACTAAAACGAACCTATACAAAAGCCATGTTAAAATAATGGGTTTGTAGCAGTTTTTTTAAAGTGCTCCACCGAATTAGCCTGGAATATTCCTATCATTAAACTATTCCAGATTATAGGTGCATAACAGCAAAAGGCTGCCTCACCACTTCTTTTAAGTTTAGGTCTTGGAATTATAAGTAAACCCTCATTAAAGATCTAAGATTACGATTTCGAGTGTGAGTTGAGAGGCAGCCGAAACTTAGGAAGGAGCAAGATTACTTAAGGCTTTGTAAACCATTAGCAGTATTTTAAAGTCAATTCTAAATGCAACAGAGACCAATGTAGTGACATCAAAACTCGAGAGATGTGCTCAGATTTTCTTTTCCTAGTTAAGATTCTGGCAGCTGCATTCTGCATTAGTTGCAATCGATTGATGTCTTTCTTGGGTAGTTCTGAGAGGAGTGCGCTACAGTAACCTAGTCAGCTAAAAACAAAAGCGTGAATTCATTTTTCTGCATCTTGCTAAGTTATAAGGGATCTAACTTTTGCTATATTTCTTAAGTGAAAAAATGCTATCCTGGTAATCTGATTAATATGTGATTTAAAATTCAGATCAGAGTCAATAATTTCTTGACTTTTAAGCCTAATGGATCAAGTTTATTTCTAATATCCTCATTATATCCATTTTTGCCAGTCACTAAGATTTCTGTTTTCTCCTTTTTCCTCTGTTTTATTTGAGAAAATTACTACTCATCCATTCAGAAACGCAAGTTAAGACATTGGGTCATCAGGCGCTATTGATAAATACTGTTGTGTGTCGTCAGCATAGCTGTGGTAGCTCACTTTATGCCTTGAGATTATCTGACCTAATGGAAGCATGTAGATCAAAAAGAGCAGTGGACCCAGGATAGATCCTTGTGGAACACCACATTGAACATCATGTGTTATGAAGTATAATTGCAACAAATAAGAAATTATTTTTTACCTGTTAAGTAAGACTCAAACCAATTTAAGACATTACCAGAGAGGCCCAACCACTGACTAAGGCGATTTCTAAGAATATTGTGATCAATGGTATCAAATTCGGCACTCAGTTCTAGAAGGATGAGAACAGATAAACAGCCTCTGTCTACAAACCCACAAGTCATTTACTACTTTAATGAATGCCGTTTCTGTACTGTGATTTATTCTAAAACTTGGCTGAAACTTGTCAAGAATAAAATGTTTATTCAAGTGATCATTTAGATGTGTAATGACTGCCTTTTCTAGGATTTTACTTAAGAAAGACAGGTTAGAAATAGGTCTAAAATTTTCAAAAACAGTGGAGTCAAGATTACTTTTCTTGAGCAGGGGTTTAACAACAGCAGTCTTAACACAGTCTGGGAAGACACCAATATCTAATGATAAATTTACTATGTCAAACACACTATCAATTAGCATGCCGGATACTTCTTTGAAAAAACTTGTTGGTCTTGGGTTAAGGACACAAGTGAATGTTCTCAGTTGAGAAATTATTCTATTAAGATAGGGTAAATCTATCCAGTTGAAAGAATTTACTTAGCTTAAAATGGAATTCCGGGATTTACTAGGATCAGTATTGGGGGGAAGCACTATATTATTTTTAATATCATTAATTTTGTGAAAAAAAATATAGCAAAAGCCTCACAAGTTTCACTGGAAGTGACCCAGGTTTAGCAAATGATCAATAGTAGAGAATAAAACTCTCAGATTACTTGTATTGTTATTTATAATTTTAGAGAAGTAGCACCGCCTCCCAAGACAGACTATGTTGTTGTATTCTGTTATTTTAGCCTTCGGTATTTCATAGTGGACATTCAATTTAGTTTTTCTCCATTTACACTCAGCTCTCCTGCATGTTTTCTTTAAATCAGACACTCTTTGGGTCTTTTATGGTGTGACAGTGCTGGAGGATTTTTGAATTGTCTTTTCAGGAGCGACTATGTAAGTGGCAGCTCTCACTTTAGCATTAAAATTTTCCACCTTACTATTTACATTATCATCACTATTGTAGTAAGCACTACAAACGGATTGGTTGCTTAAAATGTTAGTAAAACTTTAAAGCTGCAGATAAATCAAAGAAGCATTTTTTAACAGTACGCTTCTCATTAATTTTATCTATCAGTATTTCTATTATAAATAGTAAGAGAAAATGCTTTAATAATCACTAAATCAAATGTGTGCTCCCCTTTGTGTGTTGGCTGACTTACATGCTGGCTCAAATCAAATGTTTGCAGGAGATTCATAAATTCTTTTGCTTTCCGGTCACACTGATTATTGATATGATAATTAAAGTTGCCAACTATTAGGAACTTGTCATAGTTAGTTAATATAATTGACACTAAGTCTGAGAATTCCTCAAAGAAAGACATATATTTAGGAAGTCTATACACGGACAATACTAAAGACTGAGAAACTCCTTGAATAACAACAGAAAGATATTCAAAAGATGCAAATGTACCATAGCCAACATGTTTACACTTTAACCAGCTCAGATAAATATTTGCTAAACCACCACCTTTTTTTACCTTGGGGAACCACATGAGTAAAGCTGTAATTCGGAGTGCAGATTCAATTAAAATAGCCGCACCATCAGAGCTAAGCCATGTTTCAGTTAATGTAAGAAAGTCGATTTTCCTTTCACTAATAAGATAATTGATGGAAAAGGTCTTGTTTGTTAATACCCTAACATTTAATAAGGCCATATTTAAGGTCTTGTAAGAGCAAAACTGAACTGGAGAAGCGTTACGGCTGTTCAAAATGGTAATTAAGTTATTTGTATTAATGATGCTTTGTGCAAATGTTTTATTTAATCTATAGTCTGTTGTTATAACTTTAAAAAAGTGCATATCTAGAGGTGAAATGGTACTTAAATTGTTCGCATTTATGCAGCATTGTCTGAATATTTTACATGAACTGAGGTTGGTTATTAAAGTATTGATGCAGTGCACATTTGAGGAAGAGTTCGCTACAGAGTTATCATGATCTTGCAAGGCTTTATCGAAAGAGTTGGGATTAAAAGTACATAGTCAAGAGAGAAGAATTACCTTGCAGATGTTTTTAGAGAGGACCCGGCCGCCGAATCTATTAGGATGCAGACCATCCCCCCTGAAGAAACATGGCCTCTCTCAGAAGAGATCCCAGTCGTCCACAAACCAGGGGCCTCATGTATAACGCCGTGCGTAGAACTCGCACTATAACATGGCGTAAGCACAAAAGCCGAAATGTGCTTACGCACAGAAAAATCCAGATGCAGGAATCTGTGCGTACTCCAACTTCCACGTCCTTCCGTTACATAAATCCCGATCAGCGTGAAAACTAACGCTCGTGCACGCGCATTATGTAACGCCTCAAATCCTCCCAGAATTACGCCTATTTGAATATGCAAATCAATATAAATTGCCCTTAAGCGTAGCCTTCTGTGAAAAGACAATGGGAAAAGCACGGGGAAAATATAAGAATTTCAGCGAATACCAAGTGGAGGCAAAGGAAAAACATACTATTTGTTCAAATAAACCGTGGTATAATCAACAAAATGAAGTTGATCGAGTGACATAGCGTGTTGGAGAAACTTGAAAGCTCACATTCACAAAATCGCACAGTGCCGGAAATAAAAAGTCACATATCAAAGTTGCCGTGAAAAGAAGAGTTGTAAGCCCACTGTCTGAGTGTCATATGAAAGTTTATTAGGGTACAGAGAAAAAAGGCACACGGTGGGGAAAAAGCACGAAATGTCCACTTTAATCTCGAATTTTCCACTTTAATCACGTAGTTTATTTTGTTATTTAGTAGAACATTATAAACTTCATCTTAAAATCGTTTAATTAACCAGTTTCTCAAAATTACATCGTAATTAAAGTAGCATGTTAAATGCTTTGTTTTGTATTTGATCTTCTACTCGTATGTGATTTATGTGTGTGAATCACTACTTGCTTCTTAAACCGGCTCTCTTCCTCCAACTGGAAACAGAGTCCATTACATTTGTGATATTACAGCTCTCTGAATAACTAAAATACTGAGATGTATACGTGATGTCATTTTCATGATGATAGGAGCTAAAGCACATTATTAAACATGTGTTTCATGAGCCTTGTGCTCATGACAAGCATTTATCTTTTGTCGAAATTTGTCGCTGCGTTTTAGCTGTGTTGTTATTTTCTCTTTCTGTTTTATATTCAATATATATTGGCGTGGCCACCCCAAAAGTCCTTGCTTTTCTTTCCCCAAGTAACCGATCGCCATACAATCAGCTCTGTAATAGACGTTAAGCCATCTGTAAGCTTAGCGCCGATTCTTTAAAACGTTTGAAGAACATTGAAATATCTTCGTAGTACATGTTTAATTATTCTATCCTTCACGACACTCCCAGTGAAGAATATAGATTATTTAAATGAAGTTAAAGTTTTATGTGTATAATTTAACAAACATATTTTGCTGCATTTCACCTTAAAAATGATATCGTCATCATATGTAAATATGCGCTTTATAAAGTGGCCCAGGTTGTGAGATATTATAACTGTAGTGCAAGTTTACAGTGGGGTGATTGTACTTATAAGTACAAACCGTTCTACAAGGAGCAATTGATTGAGTGCATTTAAAGTTCTTGGGAAAAAACTGTTTCTGAACCACGAGGTCTGTACAGGAAAGGCTTTAAAACATTTTGCAGTGGCAGAGACAGCGTGTGCTTAATGCCGTATACCGATAATTCTCTTTCCGATCAGCTGCTGCTGTGATTCACACTCAGATACAGTGATATAAATACTCTGAGTCGTGCAGTGAGAGAAATATGGAAAAAGATGATCCGCTGTGGCAACTCCTAACGGGAGGAGCTGAAAGAAGAAGAAGAAATAGAAGTGAGAGTAACAACGCTAAAGCAGTTATGGTATTTGGAATACTATGGCTGTTCCCTGGACCATTATATTGTTACGAGTTAATTACAATCAGATGCATTACACTAATAAACAATATGCGGTTAGTTTCTTTGTATTTATAAAGCCGCGTCATGAAAATAATGAGAAATCACACAAGAACAGTACCATTGCTTTGACGCTGGGTGCCGCCAGTTTGCAAAACCGAGCGGAGAACTTGCGTACAAGGCATGAGGTACCGTGGAAAAGTGCGTGGCTTTACGCCAAGTGTAGGTTTTATACATCGCGATTTGAACGTGGAAAAGTTCTTACGCAACATTTCTGTGCATACGCACCATTTATACATGAGGCCCCAGATGTTTTGTCTCTCGCAGAAGCCTTTCAACCAGTTATTTAATGCCAACAGATGACTGTAGTACTCATCTGATCTTCTGTCCAGATGTAAGGAAAATGAAGATTCTCGCAGCCGGAGTCCTCTTCTTCGCCGGCATTAATAAGTGCTGTAAGAATGCCTTAAGAATCTCAGACTGTTAGTATCTCACTTCATTTACCTTGGCATGTATTACGATGGTCCCCACTGCCCTCTTCTTGTGCCTCTTGAAGACTGTCGGTGCTCTTCTCGTAACATCTCATACATTAGAAGTGGGAGAACAAGAAGCAAAAGATTTCTCTTTAGGGCAAGAAATGTTTAGGTTTCATATGATAGAATCTCCAATAACAAATAAATCACCTGGGGTTACCTGCATGGTGGGGGAGTGGAGAGGGTCGAAACAGTTCTGGATGGAGATGCTTGCTTGGGCCAATAGAGGTGATTTAGCCTTAAACTCCTGCCTGCATAGCTGAAACAGACCAATTCCCTCGTCATTGTTGTCATCACTCGGAAGAGGCATGGGGGTAAAACTCACTTGGCCCTGAAAGTGAGCTGCACAGAGTGGAGTTGAGATTGCTGAACTGCAATGAGCTACGATGATTTCAGATGTTGGTGAGGACTCTTTCAGCAGGCGAGCCTTCAGTTCCCTCAGGTGTCTCCATCTGGATAGGAGCTGCTGAGTCTGGTTCTTGAACGTGCTCCATCTCACCATCAGCCATTGTCCACTTCTACTGTTTATTGTTTCTAATACAGGAAACACACATAGCTGAGAAAAATAGACTTCTTTTTCAGGTTTTGGCTTTGTTATTTTGGCTCTTGTCTTATTTATCCTTGACTGCCAAGTCCATTTGTCCCTTTCTGGTTCAGTAGCAGTCTCAGCCTTTGGTATATGAATGCTGCCTATCCAGACTACATTCTCCATTTTCTTGGAAACTAATCTTTGTTTAACTCACAGAACATATTATTTTTTTTAAAATTCCATCAGTCAAAACACATATTCTTTTATATTTTGCATATTATAATCTTGTGATTTCCACTGAAATAGTAAGATTATTCATATTTTCCCTGATGAAGCAAAACAACAGTACAGTTTCATGTAACTTTGTAACTCCATATTATGTTAATAGTAAATTTCATTGATATAATATTTTATGGGCGGCACGGTGGCGCAGTGGTAGCGCTGCTGCCTCGCAGTTAGGAGACACGGGTTCACTTCCCGGGTTCTCCCCGTGTCTGCATGGGTTTTCTCCGGGTGCTCCGGTTTCCTCCCACAGTCCAAAGACATGCTGGTTAGGTGGACTGGTGATTCTAAATTGGCCCTAGTGTGTGCTTGGTGTTTGTGTGTGTCCTGCGGTGGGTTGGCACCCTGCCCAGGATTAGTTCCTGCCTTGTGCCCTGGGATTGGCTCCAGCAGACCCCCGTGACCCTGTGTTTGGATTCAGCGGGTTGGAAGATGGATGGATGGATAATGTTTTACTTTTTAATTTTGTGCGATGTATAGTATGCTTTTTCTTATAACAACAAACCTGAATAACTGTTTTTATTAATAGCTAAGTTAATTATAAAGTATGGTATTTATGATCTATTAACAAGACTACCAACATTTGTTATGAATTTTACACCTCTAAACTTATTTCATCCAAACATTTTCTAGGTGCATGACTGGTAGGAATCTGCCATTTGAGTTGATTACTGAATTTAGTGTGGTTTCTAAGTAAATGTCAGGCTATCTAAAAATTGATCAAATAAAAAGAGTTAATCAGAGTCTCCATAATTAACTGTATAAATCAAAGCTCAAATCAAAGCAAATGCTTAATGCCGACACATGTCCTTTTATACTGTACTTCAATAACTGGCCTCTACTCAAAAGCCAAGCAGACATGGAGACCAGTGCCCTCTGAATGAGCCCATAATGAGCTAAAGGTGTAAGCTTTAATTTTTGCACATATGTCAAGCTGTGTTTTTGCATTTTAAACCCACAAATGAAACAAACATTGAACATGTATTTTTACCACAGAAAAAGTAATGACTGGTTCCTTATAATTTGTGATTGCTGGTGCAGAGTCAAATAATAAAAGGAGACTATGCAACACAGGTGCCCAGTTTTCAATCCAACACTTGTTTCATTGTTTTACTAATAGCTTGAAATTTGAACCAATATTTTCATCATTACTAAATTTTCAGCTGGCCAACCTCACCATTTAAACTGTTCAATTTCTGAAAAAAAAAAAAGATTGCAGAATACATTTGAAAATAAAGGCAGCGTTTCCATCATGTTAGCCATTCTCTATGATGAAGCCTGGCCTATCAAGAAAAACATTTTACAAGCAATCACTGTGTTAAGAGCAGAAAGAGAAGAAGGCTGTAATTTAAAGGCAATGGAAAATTATTTTGTAAATATTTACTAAGTGGTTATTTATTTTTTGAAAATTTTCAATTAATCCTTTACTGAAATCTGACTTATTTCAGCTATGGTAAATTGCAGTTTCATTGCTTTATGTATTCTGGATTGTTGACTGATCAACAAGTTTTTAATTCTTTACTAGAGGCAATCATTCATTATAAATTATTCCATATGTTTCCTGAATGTGCAGTCCTAGCCACAATTTCTATCTAGGAGAGATCCAGTTTTAATGACTTTGACTTATTTATAGTTGTGGAAAATATATCTGAATTTGTTTTTTATCACAGAGCTTTTTATGTTGGATTACTACTAATATTTTTAGTGAGGTTCTAAATGAGAGGGCAGTCATAGATCGATTTCAGAGACACTTGTAAGCATAATCAATGGAACTGAAGTAAGGAGGATACGATTGTCAATGGTTCTAGAGTGCAAAAGTTCAAAGATGTAGTTATTTGAAATTTTAATGGAATAAAACCACTGAAGGAGCTGCACAACAGAGGACTCAAATTGCGCCAATGGCACATACACACCATGAACCAGGCATTGCAATGGGCCAGAGTGCAGCAAAAATGTAAACAGGGAAAGCAGAGCATGACACAATTAATCTTTTCTTTGATTTTTGTATGTTTTGTTATATTATCATTTTGTGTAAAAATGAAAATGTACTGCTGAGTATACACAGCAGTATTGAAATGAGAACATATCAGTAAATATCCATGTTTTTATATAAAGCCTTAAAACATTTCTGTACTTTTCTCATACCCTACCTCAGATATTTAAAAAATGCATTTCACTCTATGCCTGGGATAAAAAAAGACAAAAGTTTTTCACACAAAAATACTCCATTACTATAAATAATTTTTTTTGATCTTGTCAAAAAAGGTTTTTAATTTCCTTTCTTGACACCAATATTTCCTTGAAGTATGTCTTGTACTTTTTGTTGTTTAACATGAAATGTGGAGAAGGCTGACGCTAATTCATAATTTACACAGTAGGTAACACAACCTTCTTAGAAGCTTGCATTTCTTCTTAAAGGTTTAAGCCAAAACACCCCAGCATTTCTGATTACTCATTCACAGCATCAAGAAAACTCCAGTAGACTGTGTACCTAGGGATAGAACAAAAACTGCAAAGAAGAGAAAAAAAGAGGATTTTATGACCTCAATCATTTTCTGGTTTATGTAATCCTAAATAAAATTCTAGTGTATTTGTTAAAAAGGAACACTTTCTAAAAAGTGAATAGTTTATCTTGGTACAGACAAGGGAATAACTGTGCTATGTCTGACTTAGTTTATCACTGTGAAACTGTCTAGAAATGGTTTATGTTTAATTATTTAAATATTAGATTCCAAGATAGCTACTTAATTATGTATAATATTACATTCCACTCAGTAGTGTCCAATAGGACAATATTACCAGTTTACATGTGTATGCTCAGTTGGGTAGGTTGTCTTCCTGTGGACAGTTTTAAGATGATATGATGCACCTTAATATTTACTGTTATAGTGACAGAGTACAGTGGATTTAGGAAGTATTCAGAACCCTTCACTTTCCACACACTGTACTATGCTGGAGATTTAATTTTAAATAGATAAATTTGCCATTTTTACCCATCAATTAATAACCCATAAAAACAAAGAGAAGACATGTTTTTAAAAAGGTTTGTAAATATATTGAAAATGAAAAAATAAAATGTTATTCATATGAGTATTCACATGTTTAATTTATTACTTTGTAGAACCATCTTTGTTACTATTTACAGTTTCAAGTCTTCTTGGGTAAAACTCTCAAGCTCCGTTTGATTTGATATGAAGTGTCTATAAACTGCCACCATCAGGACACTGCACATATTTTCTCAGGGGTTCAAGTCTGGGGTTTCACTGGGCCAATAATAACAGTCAGAGACATGTCCCAAAACCACTCCAACATTGACTTGGATGAAGGCTTCAGGTTACTGTTGAAAGGAGAACCATTGGCCCAGTTTGAAGCCACATGCAATCTGAAGCAGGTTTTCTTCAAGGACCACTCTATATTTGGTTGTATTCATCCTCCCATCAATTCTGACCAGTCTCCCTGGCCCCACCCACTGTAGTGAAGCACACTGTTTGTGTTATTTTACTGTCATTGCATGGGTCCATTAAGTATTTTAATAATTGCAATTAGATGTTGTTGTGATGTGAGATTTTGCATATAACTTGATAAATATTTTGTATATCTTTATTTGTAATTAAGAAAAAGTAATGTAATATTAGTGTTACATTATTGATAATAACAGCAATGGTTTGATGGTTTAAGAACCCCGTCCTCCTTTTAAGACTGAGTCTCTTTGTAATTTTATGATAGGGTTGGGGGGCATGTGCTTTTCTGCTGAAGTCATTCAACCCCTATAAGAAAGCCAGGCTGCCTAACTGCCAAGCTTTACCTTAACATATGGTTTTGGGGGATGGCAGGTGTTAAGATGTTTTCTGTTCCCCAATTGGTCTGAAGTATGGATGTTTGGAACTGGCCTTAAGTACTATGATGCCCTATTGGCTCTAGGGGTTGGACAGAACATCTATACATTTTTTTACTCCCTTACTCACTCTCTCTCTTACCAAACTGATGCATGAACTGACAAGAACCACACAATAAAGAGCACAGCTCAGCAGCCATATTGAAACAGGCATGTGGTCTGTTCTGAAGAAAGCTGACCACAAATGATGCCTTAACTAGAGATATTTTAAATAACTACAAGTCTGTGTGCCGCCTGAAACTACACATCACCATTTATCAGGTTGTATAGTTGCCAATATTCAAATGTACTTTTTATATTGTTATTATTTATGAATATTATCAATAATACATTATTTTATGTGTAACTTAACTCCTGCTTGTCTCTTACTACACCTAATTGCGTGAGGTTATAGATGTAGGAGGGAAGGTGGGGAGAAGTTATATACATAATACCTTATAAACCAAGTCTTTGAGGCGTTCTGACAGAGGCTACATATTAATAATACAAAATGGGAAAGTAGAGTAAAATATTGCTCTACCAAGAAAAAACAGATGTTTATTATTTTCACTGCAATGCCATCTTGATATCTAATGGCTACTGTCATTTTGTGATCAGGCTGCTAGGGTGAGTGGTTGAGGCACACAACTGTGGTCACACCATCATGACAATCACCATTTTTGATGATATTTAAACCCCCTCTTCAGGATGTGTAACTATAGACTTTTAAAAAATAAAAATTAAAATTCAAACTTGAATAAATTTCTATAGGTTTAAAAGTTTCTTTGGTTTATGCTCTCACGTGTCCCATTTTTGTCTTTCACTTTACAAAATTGGTTTAGACGCTTCTCTGTGATTGATCTCCTGGTCTCTTTGCTTTATTTCTCCTGATCATACCCTCCCTTCCCTTTTTGTCTCCCTTCCCTTTTTGTCTGTGCTGTAAAAATGGCACACATCCAGCCAAGTCTGAATTCTGGTCATATGTATTTTCAGAAATTCACTGACAAAAGTGTATTATATAATCAATATATCATAATCCATACGGGGAAAAAAGAAGAGAACCAAAAAACAATACTGTATGTTCCCTGGATCATTGGGTTCAATGTCTTGAGTAACAGTAGTCATGTACCTAAAATGTAAAATGTAATTGTCATCAGCAAAATAATGCATGATTTATAACTCAGGTCAGGCACTCATAAAGTAATTAATTATTAAACAGAAAATCAATCAATAAGTAGGGTTAGTGCCAATAAGTTTAAAATTCAGACTGGAGTCTGCCAAAAAGACTGTACACTGTTTTTCAACATCATAATTGACACAATCATGAGAAAAGCATTCCAGGACAGACATGGAGTACAATATAACGAGGACCACTTTGTGACCGGCCTCATGTTTTCTGACGATAGTGCCTTTTTCATAGGCAACAATACCAAGGTCACAGACATATTCTACAGTATTGCCCGCATTTCCCAGTTGTTGAAAATCAAATCAATACGGACAAGACCAAGGTATTGACAATGGACAAATTACGGGCCATTGTCCACCTTGAGCATGTCCAGAATGAGCAGGTGCAGGACTTCAGATACCTAGGGTCTCTGATCCACAGCAGAATCAGACCAGCGGCTATGGCGTTCGCCTCCCTGAAATGGTACATGTGGAAAAGAACCAAATTGTCCATGAAGACCAAACTTCGCCTCTTCTGGACACTAATTATGCCTATCCTCCTTTATGAATCAGAAACATGGAATTTACTTCAACTGGGTCTCAACAAACTCGAGGTATTCCAAATGCAATGTTTGCAACAGATCCTGAGAGTAACACTTCGCGATCGCATCACCAATAAAACCATTGGGGCAAGGTGTCAACAGCAACCAACAATCAAGAAACAATT
Organism: Polypterus senegalus; assembly: GCF_016835505.1. Taxonomy (NCBI): domain Eukaryota; kingdom Metazoa; phylum Chordata; class Cladistia; order Polypteriformes; family Polypteridae; genus Polypterus; species Polypterus senegalus. The sequence continues at coordinate 38,479,036 of NC_053161.1, forward strand.
CCAGCAGTTAAGCCTGAGGTGGTTTGGCTATGTGTGCTGAATAGATACAAACTGGCTACCACACAGATTCCTCCGGAGACAGTGAACCACCCAGTGCAGGATACAACTAACAGCTCCCAAGAAAATAATGACCAAAAAAGTAAATGATGATATCACATAATATGATTTGGATTTCTTTAGAGTCCTGGAGACCTCAGTCATCATGCTGCCTCCCCCATTTGGCCATTCCACAGCTGAAACATTGCTTGGCCAGCCAATGCGATGAAAGGACCTCTCTACCCCACAATTCCTGCGATCCTCCATCAGGGATGACTTTACCTTAGGCAGGCAAAACAACTTGGCAGGTGGGCCGTGGCACCAAGTGCCACATTTGAGTACCGAGAAGAGAAATGGAATAGGCGAGGGTTAGTATCCAATTATAACTATCATGTTACCTATGTTTTAGTGCTAATGACTAACAACAGAGATGCAGTCTGTACACTTAATCAGCAGCTCTAGTCAGGATATGCTAAATTGAAGAAGTGAGTCTTCAGCCGGGATTTAAAAGCTGAGACCCAAGGGGCATCTATTATAGTGGCAGGCAGACCATTCCACAGTTTAGGGGCCCTGTAACTAAAAGCTTGATCTCCCACTGTTATTTTATTAATCCTTGGAATTATAAGCAGACCGGCATCTTGAGATCTTAATGTGCTCAGGTTTGTAAGTCATGATAAGTTCAGACAAGTAAGCCGGACCTTGGCCATTTAATGCTTTATATGTTAAAAGGAGGATTTTGAAATCTGCCCTAAACTTAACCGGGAGCCAGTGTAAGGATTTAAGAACTGGAGTTATGTGTTCGTATTTTCTTGTTCTAGTAATAATTCTTGCAGCAGCATTTTGGATTAACTGGAGGCTATGTAAAGAACAGTTTGAACAGCCAGTGAACACCGCATTGCAGTAGTCAATCCTACTAGAGATAAATGCATGAATTAATTTCTCAGAATCCTGTTTATTTAGAAAGCGCCTAATTTCCTAACATTTTTAAGATGGAAGAAACATGTTTTGGACAACTTTGTAATATGCTTTAAATGACATGCTAGAGTCAAAGATAACTCCTAGATTGCGGGCTGATTCAGTAAAATTAATGGGATTCCAACTGAGTTAAATGATGACAAAATATTGCTGTGATCAGCGTCATTCCCTCCAACAATTAACATCTCTGTTTTATCTGTGTTTAAAGACAAGTAGTTCTCATCCATCCATCCTTTAATTCACTGAACACAACTGATTAAAGACAACATCGGAGAAACTTCATTTGATTTAAATGAAAGGTATAACTGGGTGTCATCTGCATACAAGTGAAAATTAACATTATGTTTCCTAATGAGAGATCCCAGTGGAAGCATGTAAAGTGAAAACAGTAAAGGTCCCAGTACTGAGCCCTGTGGACACCATATTGAACTTCTGTGTATAATGATGGAGTACTGTCAGCACATTTCTGTACATATTGGAATCGATTTGATAAATAAGAACTAAACCAAGCGAGCACAGGCCTGTAAGCCCAACATCATTTTCTAGCCTGTGCAGTAAAATAGAATGGTCAATGGTGTCAAATGCTGCACTTAAGTCCAACAACATAATTACAGTGGAGTTTCCTTCATCAGAGGATATCAGAATGTCATTTACAACCCGTGTTAGTGCCGTTTCTGTACTATGACCAGTGTGAAACCAGACTGGAATTTCTCAAATAAATTGTAATGTAAGGTGTGACTGAAGCTGACTGGACTACTTTTCTAGTATTTTAGAGAGAAACGGTAAATTTGAAATAGGCCTATAATTATTTAGTATGTGTGGGTCTAGGTCTGACTTTTTAAGTAATGGTTTAATGACTGACACTTTTAGTGCATCAGGTACTGTGCCATGCAATAATGAACTATTGATAATGGTTAGAATAGGCTGCAAGAACATCCATTGCACTTTTACTAGTTTTGTTGGCACTGGATCTAGGGAACAAGTAGTGGGCTTCATTTTAGAAATTAAAGTTAAGACTTCCTGCTCAGTTACAGGATTAAAATTATTAAAGTGCTGAATGCAATGTGCAGGGTCTGCTAAGCTAGTATTTGGTTTGTACTGTGATGCTGAGATCTGGGATCTTATATTTTTAATTTTCTCATTGAAGAAGTTCATAAAGTCTGTACTGCTAATATCTGTTGGTATTTTGCACTGTTGATCTGAATTCCCATTTGTTAATTTAGCCACTGTTCTAAACAGTCCCCAAGGATTTTTATTATTGCTATCTATTACTGTAATGTAGAATAGTATTCTGAGCAGCTTTAAAGAGGGCTTTTTATATTTTTAACACTCTCTGTCCATGCAATTTGAAAGACATGTAGCTTTGTTGTTCTCCATCTGCGCTCAGTTTTCGACACTCTAATTTAAGAGCTTGAGTTTTTCATTAAACCAGGGAGAGTTTCTATGTGCTTTGATCACTTTTGTTTTAAGGGGAGCCACTGTGTCCAGAGCATCTCTCAAGGTCACATTATAATGTGATGTTAGCTGATCTAAATTGTTTTCCACGTTTACATTTGATGTTAACTGATCTAAATGGTTTTCCACAATTACACTCGACTTACTCAAGGTATCTATAAATTTTGAAGCAGAATTACAATCTAGATGTCGTACTGTCTTTGTTTTAATCTGTGAGCGTTGGCAAGGGCAGAACTAAATCAAATGTAATTAAGTAGTGATGGAAATAACTTCATTTAATGGAGTAATATTTAAATTTTGAATTTCAGATTTGTAAATTATAATTAAATCTAATGTGTGGTTATGATTATGAGTTGGACCTTTGACAATCTGACAAAATCCTACTGAATTTAACAAATAAGTAAAACATTTGCTAAAAGTGTCAGTTTCCACATCAATGTGTACATTAAAATCCCCATCAGTACTATGATCATAATTTATAGCCAAATCAGATAGAAGGTTGCTAAATTCAGTCATGAACAATGAATATGGCCCTGGTGGTCTGTAGACTAGCACTATAATTGTGTTGGAATCTGTTTTAATATTTAAAATGAATGCCCCAACATTTTTAGACGTGATTTGCATTTTGTTACAATGAATTATTCCAAGACCTCCCCCTCGACCAGAATTTCTAGACTTATGAAGGAAGGAGTATCCATCTGGTGACGCCTCAGCTAGGGGGACAGTGTCACATTTACTAAGCCAGGTTTCAGTGAGAAGACACAGATCAGATTTTGTACTTAATATAATATCATTTACCAAAACAGCTTTAGTGCCAAGAGAGCAAATGTTCAATAAACAACATTTAAAACTGCATGGTTCTTTCTGAACTGGTGATATATTTTTGTTTTAATTCAAAGTAAATTTCTATTACAGATGCCCCTGGTGTAGGGTCTGGTTTTACCCCTTGGTCTAATTATACACCTTATTTTTTGGTTATCAATTAATTTAAGGTTTGTATCAAGACTAAATTTACTGGATGCCCCACAACAGGGATTATGGGTAACAGCTTCAGGATAGTAACAGGTGGGATAAACAACAGCCTGTGATTTAAGATCACGTGACTATGGCCTGGATGGTGCTCTAATCAGTCAACCAGGCAGTTTTGCTGCCATAATTTGGGATAATACATAAGATCCCCTCCAGCTAGGATAAAGACCATCTCTTTTGAAAAATCCAGGCCTTTCCCAAAAATCATCCCAATTGTTCATAAACACTGTGCTTTTATTTGCACACCAGGGGCCTCATGTATAACGCCATGCGTAGAATTCGCACTATAACATGGCGTAAGCACAAAAGCCGAAAGTCTTCATGTTAGCTCCACTGGAGAAGGCACTGAACTCCCGGAGATCACAACATTTGAGCAGCGAGTTGCAGCAATAATTGGCGACACACTCATTGTCGGCATTCTACCTGCGGGTGAGGGAGATTCTGATATCACCGCAGATGCCGGTGAGTTTTTATTTCTTTTTTGATTACCATGATCCATACTCGTATAAATACTTTGCATGAGTAATAAGATAAACAATCAAGTATTAATTACGGTTTATTTACTTTTAGACAATAGTACAAAAGCTAACCCAAATGAGGGCAATATGGTTCCGAGTGATGATGGTGCTGCTTCTGTACTGACCACATCTTCGGGCGCTGGCTGCTCACACACCCCTGCCTCGGAAACTGGTGTGTGATCATCTGGCTGTGTACTGACTGAATCACAAATGCATTGTTGGATGCGGTGAGTGATGTGGCCAATGAACTAAGAAATATGAAGGCTGTATTGCATGACATTAGCGAAAAATTTACTGATTTGGTGAAAAAATAAATGATTATTCTGCTTACCTGTTTTTACATTCTGTTTATTACATTCATTCGACATTGTAATGCTGTCCGCTGTGGCTGATCATTTGGTGTTCCAGGGTCAGGTTCATCATACCATATCTCATCAGGTACCGGCAAGTTACGAAGGAGTGCCATATTATGTAGAATGCTACATGCTTGCACGATGCGACAGACTTTCTGTGTACTATAGAGCAGCACTCCACCAGTCTTATCCAGGCAGCGCCAATGGCCCTTAAGCTACCCTATAGTACGTTCTACCACCGCCCGAGCCCACGAGTGGAGGTCAGTATAACGTCGCTCTTGTTCAGTCAGTGGGTTGGCGAGAGGGGTGTGGAGCCACGTCTTTAGCGGGTACCCACTGTCACCTAAGTAATTGTGTTATATGGTTACATCATACAGATAACGTACAACTGTAACCAAAATGGTAATAAATGTCTTATCTTACCGAGAAGCCAGCCATCACGCACAGCACCATTTTCAAGTCTATGTCTCAGGATTAAAGAATCATGAGTTGAGCCAGGCCATCTTGCAACAACATTAGTGAGGCGCATTTTCGCATCACTGATGACTTGCACATTAATAGAGTAAAAATACTTTCTATTCACATACACAAATTCATTCTGTGAAGGTGCCTTTATAGCAATGTGTGTGCAGTCGACCACTCCGATTACATTGGGAAAACCGGACATTGCTTCAAATTGCGCTTTGATGTTTGCCTGTTCAACCGTAGTGTATAGAAATTTTATATATCTGCTTGATAAGAGGATAATACCATCCCATACAGCTGTTATGGCACGACTCAGTGATGACTGAGAAATACCAGATCGGTCAGCCAGTTCACGCTGAAAAGCTCCTGTGGCTAAAAACCCGAGAGTGGACAAAACTTGCAAAGAAGCAGTTAGAGCACAATTCCTCACAGTCTGCCTTTGTAAAGCAAGCGCCAGTTCAGTTCAGCGCACAGCTCCAAGAGGATCGCTGTTGGAAATCTAAGCCGACTTAGAAGCCAGTCATCATCATGTGCCAAGAAATCAGTATGATCTCGGAATACGTGTTCTTTTCTAAGCCTTCCATTTGCGAGGTCCTCTAGCAACGCTAAAGCAGCCATGCTAGTGGAATAGTTTGGCCATTCTGTGCACCGTTATATTGTTACAGGCTGATTACAATCAGGTGCCTTAAATTTTATGAACGATATGCGGTTATTTTCAGTGTATTTGAAAAAGCCACCGTCGTGGATGTGGATCTAAGAGTAGGTTAACCACCCAGGAACAGTAGCACTGCTTTGACGCTGGGTGTCGCCAGTCTACAAAACCGAGCGGAGAACTTGCGTACGACAAGGTATGAGGTACCGTGGAAAAGTGTGTGGCTTTACACCAAGTGTAGGTTCTATACATCGCGATTTGAACGTGGAAAAGTTCTTACGCAACATTTCTGTGCATACGCACCGTTTATACTTGAGGCCCCAGGTTTCTAGCCAGCAGTGAAGGGAATGCAATCTGCTATAAATCACATCCCCTCTATATAATCTTGGTAAGAGGCCAGATACAACTAAATTCCGACATTTTCTTTTTGCTTTGGTGCATAGAGAGATGAAGTTCCTCTTTAATACCTCAGATTGCCTTAAATAAATATCATTAGTGCCGACATGCAGCAATAATGTAGATACTTGATCTAATGCTGCCTCTGTGTCAGAAATCTTGGCCCCTGCGAGGCATTTAACATTAACTGCTGGTTTAACATAGTTTGGAATTGTAACATTCCACACTATGGCATTTGAAAATTATGAGCGCTTTTTTATTCTCAGTTTCAACAGGCACACTGCGGAGTGCTGAGAATCTGTTTTGGGTCCGAATTGGTTACCTGAGTGCTGAGGGACTAAATATTGTCTTCTTAGACCCCCATCTTATTGTTACCCATTCGCCCTGTGGCTGAATTGGTGCTACAGACTTCAGTCGCACACTGTCTACAGTGGGACCTGGAGAGACTGAAGTCGAATCAGAAGTAACCGAATTGTCTAAACAAACCGAGTCTATCCAATTTTCGATTTGCCTAATTGCTATCAGGTTCCTAATGTGGTCCTCCAATTCGCGTATTTTCCCGACCAACTCTAAATTAACTAAACACTTTTGGCAGGTGAAGCTGTCTACACTGTCAGTTGGAAAACCTGAACTGTACATGCTGCAGGACACACAACATATAAACTTGCCCTCAACGGGGAAAGAGCAGACAGAACTTACGTTTATCGCCGATATCATCTTCTCCGTTTGTGTAGTAACTTCGGTGCTTCGCCGTTCTCTGCTTTCAACTGCATCACTAAGAGACCGTCGGCTTTATGTTTCCACCACCCACTGAGCGACTGACTTTGATTTCTCACTTCCGGTTATTTCACCTGGTCAGCTTTACTTCAGTTGAACTTACTCAGGTATTTGCAAAGGGCTACGTGCCTGTGGGAGACGCCGCTGCTCTGTGCTTCTGCTTGCTACTACTCCGAAGAGGTGTGGCGTGACAGAGAGAAAAAATGTGAAAAAAATCACAAAATATACATTGGTTGAGATATGTATACTGGTTGAAATATACACACACACACACAATCAGACATGTGCAATCTTCTGTGTTAGCATTAGAAAGGACTAATATATACCCAGTGCACTAACTTGCAAGGCATGAAATTTCAAGAGAATTCAGTCTCAGGAGAAAGTCAGCCTTAGTCTGTGGATTTCACAAAAATATCTTACCTTATGTACAAACTTAATAAAAAAAAATATAAAAGATGTTACTTGTCAGAATACTTTTTGGGGTTAGCATGCAATGGATAATTGAGCCGATTTTTATTACCTTCAGATTATAGTTAAAATGGCCACCCCCTGCACAAAACTTCAGTTATTTGTGAAGCAGTAATATTCTCATCATTCTGTATCCCTGATCACTGATCAGCATGCAAAAGAAACCTCACAGCTCCAGTTTTGTGACGCACAATAAATCTATCCTTTACTCCTTCCTGATCTGGATTGTTTTTAAATGAAACACTGTCAATAAGGAGTAATGGCCCTTCATATGTTATGAAGCCATAACAGAATGACTTATTAAACACAAGAAAAAGGACAGAATATAACTCAAGGGTTAACTAAATGTAACTTAAAGTTGAAAGAACAATAGGTCTCTGACTCATCATAGAGAAACTACCAAAGTAATTTTCCAAGGTTAGAATGAGGTAAATAAGTAACAAACACCCCTCCAGAAAGCAGGAATAAACTGATGGGAAAGCCCATTCATTCCTCCTACGAAGCAGTGCTAAGATCAACAGGACAACACTCATCTTAAAGAAGTGGCATTCAGAATAATAGGAGAATCAACATGAGTCAGAAATTATTGGTAGTGTTAGTTTATTGGAAACGGTAATTAAGTTCTACATATTAAGAGTCAAATGATGTGATGTATTAGGTGTGGTAATAGTAATTAGAAACATTATAAAAGCAGGAGAATTGACCGCTCACTCCATGGACTGAAACATTTTGTATAACTCTGTGCAAATAACGAAATGTACTCTCATCTAGACTCTGTGACTGCCTTCTTTGAAAATTAAAGAAATGTTTTTCCATGACACAAGAAAGCATTTCACTATATTCTGTACATGTAACAATACTACTACTACTTCTACTACAACTACCACTACAACTACTACTACGTTTATTCAAAAAATCCAACTAATCAGAAGCCTTGGAAATAGCATCAAATGCACACAATATTCCAAATTGGAACTCAACTTAATTTGCTACCTTCACATTTTACCTAATACTTTTTATTTAAACAATTTATGCAGATTATAAACATCAGTAGTTTTAGCACTGCCCATTGTAGGACATTTTTAGCAGTAACAAATAGCATAACCTTGTGGTTTTTGTGGTTAATCCAATTAAGCAGGACCTCTGTACACAAAATATTTTTACTAGTTAATATAGACTGTATTCTTTGCTCTGTTGCTATCTCGTTTTGTTGCTTCTGAAATAAATTAGTAAAATATGGTACTTCCTGACTAAACCAATGCTGCCCATCTGTTTATGTTTATATTAAAAATGCACTTTTCTATATGGCCTTTTTATTATTTTTTTCCATTAATTTATCTGACCAGTTTCTAAACCTCTTTTCATCCATAAAATCTTTTCTGATTTGTAGTAGCCTTTTAGAAATACATTTTAATGGTTTGTGTAAATGCGGTGGGCTGGCGCCCTGCCCAGGGTTTGTTTCCTACCTTGGCTCCAGTAGACCCCCGTGACCCAGTAGTTAGGATATAGCAGGTTGGATAATGGATGGATGGATGGATGTATATACTAACCATCTGAGTTTGAGTACTATTAAGGAAAAGTTTTCTGATCCCAGCAATGCTTTTGTTTTTAACTTTTTAAATATTTCTGTAAAATGTTCTCTATAATTTCCAAACAAACAGGTAACCTTCTTCAGTTCTTCAGTTTGGTTAATTTTACGAGTTGTTTTTGGGTACTTTAGCACATAACGCAGGACTGAATGTAAAGGGGACCCTTTTGTGGTGGAGAGAAAGATGGGCCAGGGAGTGAAGCCAGGTTTAGGATCAATGTTCTCCTTGTAAATCGATAATGTCACAATTTTATTACCTTGCCTGTGATATTTGTACAAGTGTTTTTTCACAAAGGGTGTACCCACTCAAATAGCTATTTTTTTTACCCGCTGGGTTGAGATGATATTATTTATAAAAGTAGTGGGGCATGGTGGGTCACAAAGTGGGTCACAGAAGGTTGCCATTCAGCCACTTGCACTTAACCCACACTGACAATTGCACTCGGGTCACCAAGGGGCTTTCTGCTTGGTGGGTTGTGATGACATTTATGTGAGAAAAAGTGCACTATCAGGACACTAAAAGAGTTGAGAAACATTCTACTAGAGCACATGTAGGTGTAGGACAGAGCCTTCCAACCTTCCAGAATGCCTAGAGGTTGTCTCCCATATGACACATCAAAAGGCAACAATACCAGAAAAACCTGAGGCACCTCTATGTGAAAATAAAACGAAAAGGAGAAACAAGTGTTAGCCCATCACCTTCTACCTGTTTTAGGATTAATTTGAAACATTTGATTAAGTCATTACACTGATGCACAGACATTTTTAAGTGCTTAATTTATATGTCTTTGGCAGTCTGTTTAAACACTTTAAACATAAAAAGAAGCCCTGTGTGACCCATGGATTACTTTTATTATCCCAGCTTGCACAAATATTCCCTTAAATTAATTTTCAACATTTTTTCTTTTTTTTTTTTTTTGCAACTTGAAGAGGAATGGTTTCAAGATATTGAATGGAGTAAGGAGTAATTTATAGCTGTGTACAATGCAATGTAGAGTGACTGTGGTCACTGGCATTTTGCTATTTAGTACTGCTGGCTACCTTGGTTGCTAGATTATACTGTTGTATTTTTGCATCTCCCTCTTACACAGAACCACCCCACCTCTGGAAGTTATATATCAAAAACCTAACTTATGGTGGCCCTGTGGTGGGCTGGCGCCCTGCCCGGGGTTTGTTTCCTGCCTTGCACCCGGTGTTGGCTGAGATTGGCTCCAGCAGATCCCCGTGACCCTGTAGTTAGGATATAGCGGGTTGGATAATAGATGGATGGATAACTTATGGTGAGAAGTTCCTTTGTGCCAAATTTCAAGTCAGTAAGTGTGAAAAACAAAACTATGCATAAACAGCATGCCAAACAGAAGTTGAGGTATATAGATTTTCTTAATACTAAGGCAGTATAATTGTTACAAGAGCTACCTCCCCTCTTCAGAGTTCTGGACTCAAAAAATCAATTGGTATATTTATTACCACTGCTGTAATCTGTTCTATTCAAACAAAAATCTCATAAATGAAGTACCCTCAAATCTACAACACTAAAATAAGAGACTATTATGGTTTCTGTGCTGCTTTTCCTTACTAGTTAGTATACAATATTAACTTTATTGTATTTTAATGTAGCTGTATGATTTAAGCTTTTGTGCTTATTCATTCTTGTTACAATTAAGTGCATCATTCAAATTTCTAAACCAGGCTTGTCCTCCCATAATGTAGGCATAACCCTTCAAAGCACTTCAGTGGCCTTCTGATGTAAACGTAAGGCATGTTTTTCAAAAGAAACACCATGTAAACTTTGTCTCCTTTATTCTACACCAAAATATGAATCACAAGTTTTTCTATTTGATTTTTCAGTCTTGCCTGAAACAAGGTATTCGGGAAAGATCACCTAGTCAATTCTGTCCATAAGCTTTTCAACTATTTAAGTAAATAGTTGTGAAGAACTGCAAACAAACTTGCATAGGACCTAGTCCTTTACAGGGCACCTTTTGGCATAAACCCACACTTACTCATACTGGATTAATTATGAATCACCAATCAAATAAACCTTAAAAGCACCTCTTTAGGATTTGTGAGGAAATCTGAATTACATGAGGAAAAAACACAAGAAAAGGTCATGCACACTTATGCTCAGATACACGATGGTTGGGCTGATACTCAAATACAGTTTTCTGTAGCTTCAGAGAGGTATTTCCTCTGCGCACTATCATGTTGTTCCTTGCAACTGACCTTAAATAGCCTTCAAGCCTGTAAAGTATGCCTTCTTTGTGGGAGCTGGATTACTATGCTCTTCTGCATATCTTGGACTAAACTTCGAGAAGCTTGGGACTCTGCATCCAACTAGCATCCTTTCTTGTGTGGGTATATTCACATACAGTACCTTTTACCCACAGTTTCGCATGAGTACCAACTTCATCTCCTTAAAACTAAAGTCTTGCTCTTCCTTAATTTTCTTAGACCTTACATTAGCAACTCACATAAAGTCTTAAAAGGCGGCAATTATTGTTTTCCCTGCAGTTCCAAAAACTCAAGAACACACTGAAGAGTTGTGCCTGTAGAATACAAAAAACAGTAAAAACTCTCTGCAAGACTACTTAGTATGAATCAAAAAAAAGTTGTGTGAGTATAATAAACAGAAACATCACAAACTCTCAATGAAAAAGATTACTGCATAGGACTTAATCAAACAGTAAGAATTCACCTCCTTAGAAAAGTTAGGGCTCATACTCTTCTCAAGGCAGAGAAATGTTTGCTCTCTAACTCTAGCTCATTTTTGGAAGTGTTTGGTGTACAACTCATTAATTTGTGCATTTTATCTTTGCCTAGCCAGATAGGTTGATGGAGGGAGGGAGGGAGGGAGGGAGGGACGGACAGATGGGTGGATAGATCCCTGCCTCAGCAGGCTCAGCTAAATCATAATACAGAACACCCAAACAAAGCTAAACCTGTCTAAATTTGTACATATTCCGCACACACAATCTACAGTTGCTATTTAACAGGATTCATATAAAAATAAAGCAAAACATGACAGGGAAGTCAAGAAAATTTGTTTTCATGACTATCAAAGCTACCATGCATCACAAGCAATATAGGCAGCAGTGGGAACATAACAATAAAACATTATTTATTTTACACTCTGTAGAACAGCTTTGATTAAGTAAACAGCTGTCGGTATCATTTTTATAGAAATGCTAACATATCAGCAATACATTATTCAAATTTAATATTGTATGGAAAATGTAACACATCCTTTAAGAAGGGTTTATCAGAGCAAAGCACATTTCAGGAACAAAATTGGAAATACTAGTATTCACTCCATGCTGTAGTGCAGTTATTAAATGTTGCTGCAGACCAAATCCAAGAAATGTTTGCAATAATGCATTCAGACCAGGAGAGTGTGTTGGTACGGGTGAAACTAAGCAAGCAAAGCAAGGCTAATTCTACATTCCTATAGTAAAATGAATGCAGCTTATGTTTTAGCAATAGATAGCAAATGATATACAGTAATTAGACACTGAGAAACAATATTAAAAGAAAAAATAAATAAAACATTAATTCAACACTGAAATTTTATAAGAAGGTATGTTGTGCAGTGCACAGCCTGTGTATTTTTTTAAATGTTCATCTGTGTGACAGTGTTGAAATGTCATTATCTAAATTTATTTTAATTTTTAACCAGAAATTAACTTTTCTCTATTTTCCTTTTCTAGATTTACACTAATACAATCATACATATTTTAGCTTTCTTCTTGTATAAAAATGTAACCTTGGCTATATTTATAGTGTACTGGGTATAATGTAAAAAGATCTTTTGTACTTTGATTTGCTAGCTTGGAAAAGCGTGACTCAAAAATGTGTATCTCTGCTACAAATCATTTTAATAATAATAACAATTTTAATTATTATTATGTATCTGTATACCAGTGCCAATTAGAGAGCAATACAAGCATATGGAAAATAAATGGCCAAGTTGCTCTATGTTGGCTGCTTTTCAAATGTGGGAAAACTAATTTGATAAACTGTATATAATGCAGATTATTGATGTATTATTGTTGAAATGGAATGTGGCCTTATAACAGGCAAGACTGAAGAAAGCCTATAAATCTGTCATATGATGAGCAGCAAACAAGGTTTTGCAGGAAGGCCAATAAGCATAATGAAAAATATGTAATAAATGTATGTCTCTGAAGAAAGGATACTGAAACATGAAAAAACATTGTAATGCTCAACAAAAACATGGACTCATAAAAGGCTGCCTGCACTTTTAAAAATGAAAGGAAACCTTTATAAAGTGCATCTGTTTTGATTTCTGGTAGTGTAGTATTCACAGTTATATTCCCTGTCATCTTGTGTAACCTTAAAAAGATTATTTCAACAACAAATGTCCCATATTTTATTCATATTATTGTTGTCTTTACTTACCAGATGCCTTCATCCACAGTGAGGTACAGCACATTTTTAGCATTTTGCAAAGATGCCCCTAGGCACTCTTTGTGTATCAAATAAACTCTAGACAAATTTGGGTTCAAACCAGGATGGGTTCCAGGCTCATTGTAGGTCATATAAAACACACAAGGTCGATTTGGATACAAATATTTTACTTGAAACACACAACTGTAAGATATAGGAGGAAGCCAAAGTTTTGGAAGAAAGACTACTCGGACATGGAAAGAATGTATAAACTTTACAAAAGAGGTGACCAGGCTGGGGTATGGATTGGGTCTATCAGATTTGTGAGGCTGAAGGCCACAGCATCCCATGAAACTCCTTTTTTCATGTAACTGCTAACATATAATTAGACAGACTGCCATTTCTCTCAGTGGCTTATCGAATCAGACAATCACTTTAATAATTGAGCTTCTCAAGTATTATGGCTATTGTCTTGCAGGGTCTGTTGCTAACAGTGGATTCAGTAAACACATGAATGAATATAATATAAAGAGTAACGATATACTCGTATATCTTTTGCAAAATGCTGAATACAGCATATGTATAATTTGCACCGGTTGTAACAGAGTGTCCTGTGCAAAGAAAGCTGAAGTATTGGATGGGTGCAAAGTGCTTCCTGCTGTAAGTGCAAAATAAGGATAAGAAAATGGATAAATAACTTGTATTGCTGCTATGTATACATGTAACTGTTATGATTAAATGTTTGTTGTACACATACTTATATGCTAACATAACTCCTTATTGAATTAAATACCATATTTAAGCAGAAAATACTTCCTTATACATAATATTTTGAGTAAACACTCAAATAATTATTGCCAATGAATTTTGATTTTCTGTATCAAGACTTTTTACTTTAACTTTTGCTCTCAAGGTTTTCCTAGATTCAGTAACATATGCTTGATATTGTGTGAAAACTGATGACATTAAATAAATACCAAAAATATCTAAAGCTACAGAGTGATGGAAATTGAGGAAATGGAAATATGTGCTTGCATGCCGAAATGTTGTATGAAAATGAACACTGTAAGGCAGTTATAAATACACACATCTTCATCAAGCTTAAAATCTGTACATGGGTGATCCAAATTGGACTTTCTAATGTGAGTTTATTACTGTCTACATATTAGCTGCTTTAATTTCCACATGTTATGTAGCTGTATGCTATATGCTGCTTGGGTATGTACAAGTGGGATTCAAAGTTGTAAAATATAGAGTGTCATCCTTGAGCTGTACATACTGTAGATATAAGGATGATGTAATGGCAAAAATAAGTTTTAAAGTTGGAGATCAAATTGCTTGGTCTTGGAACGAAAATTTATCTTTCTCTGATACACCAGGCTTTGTTCTCCCCCTTTCGAAAATAAACTGTTGATTAATTTAATACTGGAGTGATGGCATGAACTCAGGACAGTTCAGTGCGTTAACTTAAAACTTAAAATGTAACTTCCTCCACTGTTCTATCCAGTCATATGTTCACACCAGTTGTATTGAAACAGAATTTGGCTGAATTCTAATATAAGTTTTAAGGTTATCATTAAATTCATTAACAAAACAATCTATGACTCCTGACCTGTGCCTAACAAAAGTCCTTTGTCTTCCAGGAGTAAAAAACCCAACTGTCAGGGAATTAAGTCTAAAGATTAAGTCTATTCCTCATGCTAGAAATTACATATCTACATTTGCCTGTTCTGATTTTTGATTATTTTCTGTAGATCACTGACTTGGTTAATGAATACATCTGTTTTGCTATTTTACCATGTGTCAGATCTGCACACCAAACAAGGTTCATGCTGCCAGCCACACTTCGGAAAGTGACACACCACAGTGTAGTTCTGTAATTCTGTTTTCTTTGAAAAACCTGGAGTCAAGAGCTGCACTATGGCTGTGATAGTCGGGTGTGTTTTACATCACAGTACAGCAAAAACTGTGCAACATTTTCCGACACAATGACAAGCCTATAAATAAACATGAACCAATAGAATACACAGAAATGAGAAACAGCAGTATGGAGAAGGTGACACATTCCAGCCTTATCCAACAAATTATAGCTGCTTCATGCATATGAGACGCATTTTGACTTAGTTGCCGAAAGGTTGCAGTACCTTTATTAAGTGATAAAAAAAGAATTTAATTATTTATTAATTTTTGTTATTTCACAACATCTTGGAACATGTATATCCTGTGGGTGAAAATGTGCTATAAAACTAAATGTTGTTATTAATACATTTTTAAGTAGTGATATGATTAAAGATAGCAATCAACAAATTATAAAACCTATTGAAAATATAAATCCAATCCATTTTCTGTATTTTTCACAATCCAGTCAGGCAATACACAATATTTTTTTTCCTTTGAGACCACAGAATCACTGATGTTATATTTCAAATTGTATATATAAAGTACTTAAGTGCCAGACAGAATTACTGCTGAAAAAACAAACAGTGGTCTTAACCAAGAAGTCTTTCAAGAACGAATATATTTCAAATAGAGAGCCAGGATTAAGGGTCTGGGGGCAAAGTCAAAAACAGCAATAGAGCAAGAGGAAGAGGGTGCCCCTGTTGGGGAATTAGACCCTTGATGTCATGATTTACAAGGGACAGAACTAGGAAACTGTTACTTGAGGAGACAGCTTCTGCTTGACTTAAGTGTTGAGCTGTATAAATCAAAAAAATTAAACTCTGTGATGGGGTCACCCACCTTTAAATGACAATTTCATATTTACACCATTTTGCAGGGAGAGGTACTTCTTAAGAACACAAGGAAACATATGCATGCATGATTAAAAATCAGATGCTGTATTTGTCTACCTATGAAATTAAATTCTGGCAAAAGTGCATGTTGATGGAACTGCCTTAGAAAGGTGCATATAATTACCTGTTCTCATGGTTTTGTGGGTGAAAAGATTGTTTTAAAACAGACAGGGAACCAATGAATTCTAATCATACAAGGAGCAAGGCCAGGTTAAGACTCCCCCACAGGCCCCATAGTTTCAAAGTTCAATCCCACCCTTCATCTCAATACCTCCACTAGACTCAGAAGTTATGAACATCACATATGTTAATAAAAAATCAAGTACAGGGATTGAAGAAGGAAGAAAGAAAATATAAAGCTTGATAAACATCAAATGTACAATCTCATAAAAGTGACCTATGACACATCTTCTCTCATTGGTCCTACCCATCCAACCAAAAAGAACTCATGTTTTTCTTTAAAACAAAAACTTTTTATTCAACTCTAATTGGATAGGCTTATAACTGAGAGGATCAAAATGGGATAGGAGTGTGTGTTGTAGATTGCTGTGAGCACCTGTACTGCAGGTGAAAACTTGAACTACTCCTGTTCACTTTTTTTCTCGCATTATTCACATATGCTAAGGCACTTTTCTGAACACAGGTATGCACCCAAGTCTCCCTGATCGTAGATCCAGCCATGACCAGGAGTGAGGACATGAATTTGTTTATGTCAGTCTGAACTCCTAGCTTGTGTAGTCTATTTCAGATAAATCACTGCAATAAAGTAACTTGCAATTATGATAATCAAATCAGATATGACAAACAAATCAAAAGAAATTTGTTATTTTGGATTCCAGAAGTGAAATTTTACTGGTGCTCATCATTTCTAGTATCTATATATATAATTCACTAAGGGCATGCAAGACAGTGAGTGCATGCAAGACAGAGAGCACACACAAGACAGAGAGCCACGCCCGCCAACTCACAGAGCCCTGCCCACCAACTCTAAGACCATGGGATAGACACGACAGAGCCCTGCCCGCCATCTCTAATCCTACTTCAGCGTCCACTGTCGCTCTCGATCAAACAGCAATAATTAGCAAACAAACAAAATAACTGCCAATAACAGTGCAAAATTCACAATTGGTATGCCAGTTTGAAAAGATAAGTTTTGAGTGTAGTTTTAAAATGTGTTATTGAATCAAGCTGAATTATATGAGAGAAAAGAGAATTCCCGAGTTGAGGAGCACTATGAGAGACGCTCGAGCTCCCATAGCACTGAGTCTGATGTGTGGTACAGAAAGTACAGCTGCAGATGAGAATCAGAGTGAGCGAGACGAGTGTCAGTCTGTAGGAGATCAGTGAGGTTGTGGAGAGCTTTAAATGTTAAGAGCGGTATTTAGTATTGTATTCTGTAGTTAACAGGGAGCCAGTGAAGTTGAGGGAGAATAGGTGTAGTATGTTCAGTGGATTTAGAACAGCAGATTCTGCATTTATCCTGGCAGCAGAATTTTTAATAAATTGTAAGCAATGGATATGTTTTTGTGGGATGACAGATAGAATACCATTACAGTAATCTATTTGTGACTCAGACATTAACCAATACTTCAGTACTGTGTTGCGTAAGAACAGGACGAAGTCTAGAAATGTTTTGGAGATGGAAGAAAGGAGTCTGAGAAATGTCTCTTATACGGGAGGAATTATTTAATAATAATAATTATTATTATTATTTAATGATTGCCATTATTAGCGTATAAATGGATATAAATAATTGCAAGTAAACGATTCGCCAGAATCTGTTGTATGTAAACGATACTGTTTAAAACGTTATTATTTTTTCATCAGAAAACCCAGTTTCCACGTCTACCTGTATTAGTTTAAGTGGCACTTTTACCACTCGCAATAGGGCAGACACGCTGACCTATCATGTCGACTGGGCAACACAGTGAATGCGGCGTCTATCTATATATGTTTATGTTTTCCGTAGCTTGCTACAGGAAGGTACTCTCTTGACCATTGGCATTGGTTTCGCTCCTTGCTGTTTTCGTTATACTGCGACGGTGGTTTCCTAAGCCTTTGTTATACTGAATTCCTTTCTCACCGTTTCCTGTTCCTATTCTTACACCGCCGTATGCTATGGCGGGCTTCGGCTAGTAAGACTATAATAACCTTTAACATTGCCAGACTCTAGGACTATTTTGCCAAATGTGAATAAGGAATTTTGCTCAGTCTTCAGCTTTTTACAGTAAGAGTGCACAAGTTTATACATGAGCACCTCTCCATGCTCCTATTCAGGGCCATCAGAAAGTTATGTATGCTTTTAAATTTAAATCTACATATTTAATCTACATATAATAATGAAATTATTGAAAGCCTATAATCAAGTGACATAAAAACATTGCACTTTATTACTTTTATTGTACATTTTATGTATAGAATATATGCATCCTAGTTTTAAAAAGTGCTCAGGTTGATAGTTTACATGTGCTGTAAGAACAGGCAAATTTCTTAATTTACAACTGAAGAAAATCTATCGAAAATAATTCTATGGTCTGCAAATGGAAATCTGTTTACTGGCTTTAAAAAAAGAATATTTTAGCTACAGAGAATGAGAGCAAGGCCATAATTCAAAACAATTTGTAATTGAGATGTTATGAGGTTGTTAGTGGGCATGTCAAAATAAAAACATAAAAACTGATTTCTAAAACATTCATTTTAAAACATCAAAAGCTGAACTGTTTATAATTTCAAATTTAGCATTATGGGCTCAAAGAGCCTAATATATTAGTGTTCCTCCCATAAAAAATGTACTTATTCAAAAATAAGCAATATCAAGCAGAGAAATATTTACTGAAGCAGAGCTTGTATGTCTGGGCATTTTAGAATTTGCATTTTAAACACATTCTATGCATTTATATAACCACTGAGAACATTGGCATTATTTAGTTCATTTATAAAATTTCTAAAATATTGTTGTACATACTGGCCAAAGTTGTTTCCAACTCATGTGACTATGAAGTGGATTAACAAGGTTCAAAAATGGATGAATATTGTTTTAATATTTCAGCAGGTTTATATGTAGGAAAACAGGACTATCTATTCCATTCTTTCTCTTGCACAAATGGCATGTTTTTCTTATTATCAGGAAATCATTTTCGTTAATTTTATTCAATTGTGGTTTAGTTTTTCTTGCATTAAATTATTTTTGTATACTTATAGACAACACCTTAGGATCTATGTTTATGAAGGGCACTGCTACTTTGTGCTTGTCTTTCGTGGCCATTACAATATTGTTTACAATTACTATTTCCGTTGCCAGTCATGTGACATATTGCATCATCACACTTCCCCTATTTAAGGTAGTGGCAAGCAATATCTAGAATTCTGGTTCTGGGAATAATTCAAATTGGACACTTGTACTTGCATTGCTGATCTTCTAGGATGACTTCTTGAATTTTTATTTGACTATTGACTTTGAAATTTGAATTCTTCATTTCATTTTTAGGATTTCAATTTTTGTCTTCATGGTTTTAACCCCCTACATTATCTTTTGACTTTAATTTTTGCTCAGTTATATTTGTGAGACTTTTATTTTATTCTTGTGAACAACACCCAGCCAACAGTGTTTCACATGAATATTTTTCAGGTTCCTCAACTTTCTTCTTCTATGATAGTCTTACTGAGAGCCAAACATGTACCGTGATAAAGGATGCATTAAACGAAACAACCCTGTATAGGACACCAGTTCGTCATAGGTCATATGCATTGTTCACTCAGTTTAAGTAGCCAATTAACAAATAACGCATTTTAGGCTCTGAAGGAGAAGGTGAGGACCATGGAAATACTTCCATCAATGTGAGGCACATACAAGAATGCCACCGAAAATGATGTAAAATAAGACCAAGCTGTTGTCTGGCAATAGAAAAGACATTTGAGATACTGGCATCCTTCAAGTCAATAGATGGAAAGATTCTGCCATCGGGCTAGAAGGACTAGCACAGTCTCCACTGTAGAATGCTCATGAGGTAATGGACAGCCAGTTGGCCAAGCTCTCCAAGATACAAATAGTGTCTGATGTTGTCTTTAACGTTTACTGTTATAATTGACCATGGACCCTCCTGAGGTTTATTTTCTCCAGGGATACTACTGACTGGACTTTTTATTTTTCTCACCTCTGTTGTCAGCTGGTCATAGGTCAACAATTAAAGAATGGACTGATAGTGCTGGGCTGCACTAGGGCTGTTAATCAGTTTCCAACTACTTTTTTCCTGTCTGTTTATTTGTGTCTCTCATTATGTAAGTAGATATTGGTAAACTTTATATTTGCATTTTACTTGAGAACTTGTCACAGCATTCTGTGTCTGCACTCAGTACAGAGGGCTATCCAAAAATAAACTGAATTTAGTTAAACTGAATAGACAAATATCTACATGACATGTTAAATAAACTAGAGGTGGTCTGCTTTGTAAAACTACCATTACTGATGTGAAATAAATCAGAGCTGTATTATTCCCTTGAAGCAATCTTTTGCAGATAGCATACAGTATTTGGGATAAAGCAAGCCATTCAACTAGTACTGAGATAGGCATGAGTTCCTTCAATCGCAAAACGTTTGCAGACTTGTGATTAAATCTTGTCCACTGAGGCATTTAAAGGTGCTATGTGCAACAACATTCCCAGCACAATGTCTGTATAATTTGTACAATTGATAATTTAGTCACATTTGTCTCATTTGCATGGTTTTGATAATTTATAAAAGGTAGTCTGGCGATGTAATTTAATAATTTTGTGAAGCATCATTATATATTGGAATTGTTACACTGAAGTTCCTCCACATATGTTTTGCCACATAAAGCACTGCTCTATGTGCACTATGTACTTATTGGTGGTTTTATAACAAGTGGCCTGTTTAGTACTCTCAACAACATAGTACTGTGAACAGGCCTATATGAATAGGATTAACATGTACTATTTGTGATTCATTTAACATAACAAACAAGTATTTGTGATTACCAAAAATGTGAACATAACTCCGGTCTCTGCTTAAAGAAAACTCATACTGAGCATGTTTTACATTTTGCAGTGTGACCTGGTTTAGAGAATAATTTTTCTTTGAGCTTAAATAATGCACGGCCCCATACGGCTATCAGTTTTTTAGTTCCTGATTGAAAATGAAATGTGCTTTATGGCTTACACTTTAGAAATTCCTGTATCTAATTTTATTCATGTTTGAAATGAATATATAAATTGCTGCTACAATGATAAAGGTGGGTCTGTCTTGATTTATGTACAATAAACTCAATTTTCCAGGAGGTTGATTATTCAATTTTTGGAATTATCCTTGCAAAGTAACTACATGTGTGCACAGCAGTGAGAACTCGAGAGCATGTTGATGTGAATAATATTAAGTTGTGGCCTTAAAAGTGAAGTGCTTTGGCTTGTGATCAAATCATTACAAGTTAAGGAAAGCTCTGCTTTTTAAAATGTGATTGTTATGTCTAGTAGCATTCTCCAGCTATGATCATTTTATTATCTTTATTGCAAACACAAGTTACAACCTTTATAAAGAAACAACTCAGGAAGACAGGCTTACCTGTATGTATGTTTTGGAGCTCTTTAATTTATTATAAAAATATTTTAGGCATGGTTGCTACACATTTTCCATAATAAATCTGATTGCTGTTTGAAACTATCAAAAAAAAACTTTAGCCAAATACAACACTTGCAGTATTACTCAAAATACTGCAAACAGAACTCTTCACTGTCTAGTATCCAAATGTACCATGGATACTAGAAGCCAAAGTGATCACTGATTATACTGGATCTTGAAGTAATGATGGACATGTTTCTTTTCAACACATTAAACACCAAAGTATTCAAATTGTAATTATTCAAAATAAACAAATAACAATAATTGCTAATGCCAGAAATATTTACTTGATTATTTATCTGCAGTGTAATAGCTTCCCATGCGAGATCGGTTCCTACCTTGAGTCGAGTGCTACTGGGATAGTCTTTTGAACCCCCAGAATCTGAAAGGAATAAAGAGGATTGGAATATGAAATTCATATCATGTAATTTTCTAAACCACTTAATCCAGACCAGGGTTCACTGCTGGACCCTATCCCAGCTAGCATAGGGCACAAGAAAGGAACAAACCATGGACAGGCACCAGTACTTTGCAGGGCAAAAACCCACACCCACACACCAAAACACACACTAGGGCCAATTTAAATAACCTGCATGTATTTGGAACATGGAAGGAAACCAGAACACATGGGAGAACATGGCATGCAAACCCTGGCCTCTGCATAATGTGAGGTAGCAGCACTACCATTGCACCATCCTTTTATCTATGCGTGTTTATCAATCTAAATTGCTGCTTTCCAGGGAGATAACTACAAAATCACATTTTTTAAGGGAAATGTTTACATTTTCTTTTTTACACATACAATCAACTCATTAATAATTCAGTTACATTTTAATTTCACTTACCCCATGTAGTTTGTAGTGATGTCTGAGAAAAATTTTGGGGAAAGGATATACAAAGTTGTACCTCATAAAGTAACAGTTATGCTGAAACTAGCCTTGGTTATAAGTCACGTTCACTCTTCCAGTGTACTGTGGCGTGTCATGTCTATCTGGGTGATCACTCCTTATGTTCTGCCAGGCTCTGTTTTCCAATACCCTGGGAATCAGCACCTGCCTTCTTGTACCTTCTCTAGCTTGTAAACTGTAATTGTAACGGGGCTTCATGGAATGGGAAACTCAACATGCTTGTGTGACATTTCACTGTCAATCACCCATAACTCCCTGCTTATCGTCACAGTAATATGCTGGCTATATAATTACAGCTTGCATCCATGAACACCTGTGTATTGATACTGTGATACCACTTGCAATTCACATAAGGATGTTCTTCCATTTTTGGGCCAATGATCTTGATGTGGTTGCCGATTTGCATGAATGCAACTTGCTTTAATATTAACTCATATGGAATGGTGGGGAAATGTATGAATCTGCATATTAGCTCACATGTCGTAAGGGCGTTCAAAGTTTGGGGCAAAATTCAACAAAACGGTTGTGACATACGCAAATAATCTATTGCAAAGCTGCATTTTACATGTTACGTTAAAAACACTTTCATTTCGATAAAAAGAGACCATGGCTTCTCCAAGTTAATGGAACGATCATGCAATGTGCAAGATTTGTTACGAATATTATTCCATCTCTATCAAATCAATATCTTTTGTTATATAGCATTTCCAAAACATTCACCTTTTCTTGGGATGTGCATGCCAATCGCCATCTCTTGGCAGCTCTTACTGAGTTAGGTCAGCTCACAAGCTCTCCTAAATCCTGGTGAAGTTAAATGTAGTTTCCGAATCTAGGAAAATGTGTAAAATACTTTTTATTCCGACTCCAAACATTATGACCAAATTTGCATTGCTGTGATTTTTAAGCCAGTTCTGACCATTTTCCTACTTGGAGATGCTTGATGATTATAGGCACAGGTTTTTGTAAAGGGCTGTGTTTTCAAGTGCCATATTTGTTTGAATGCTTCACTTTTCATTTAGCTTTTTTAATCAACTGAGCATGAGTCATAAGCACATCATGCTTTGCTGATGCACTGTAAAACTTAATAGTAATAAGAATTCACATTTTAAAAGCATATACAATACCAACATATACTGTATGTAGCATTTAAAATATTTAAGCTGCACTCAAATAAATACTTATTTTATTTGTGAGTACAGTACTAATTTGACAGTCTTGCTGAAGTTCTTTCTACAATGGAATTTGACATTGATGAGTTAAAACCAATTAGAACATTACTTTGGCAATACTGTTCAAGATACGTTGCGACACCAAATGGTGTTTTGATAACCTCTTTGTAAAACTGTACACCTTACAGCAATATTGGTTTACAAATGACCACAATGCCTAGAGAAGACTTATTGTATGTTACATGGCAAGAAAAGTATTACACATATGATATACCATAGCTTGCTCTGAAAATAGACCATTTCATTAAATTCCTTGTGCTAACTGAACCTGATCGTACTGTCTGTAAATATGAAAGTATGAAAACATGCTATCCTGGTGGCACACATTTAGCTCTGGATAGTTTTTATTATTCATCACGATTCAAAGTTTTCCAAAATCCCTCTTTGAGTCATTATATAATTTCACTTTTTTTTTTCTTTGGCCAAATCTGGGTTGCTTCATTATGTTAAATAGAATAGTGCTGAAAGTATTAAGCATTAAACAATCAACAAATACATTCTTAAACAAATACAGTAATTATTTAAGTTGCACAGTAATATACTGTATTTTCAGTTTTAGTTTTAATACTGAAATCCTAAAATACTAATCCAACCCTATTCAATATTACTTAAATTTGGATTAAACAAATAAAAAGCCTGGCAAGTTTTAAGAAATCTTTAGGCAGCCAAATGCATTTAACCTTTACTAGCTGCACAACAAAAAAAAAACAAATAGCTAATTTAATAACCAACTGCACTTTATTTTATTGCAATTACAGTGAATTTAATTTTGTTCTGCACATAATAACATTTTTGTGTAAATTAGTAAAATCTATGACAGTCATAAAAAACAAAGTAAATTAAGCTAATAACATAATGTTAATTTGATTACATTTTAATTAAAAAAGAACTGTATTTTAAAATAAGCACAATTAAATTACATATTCTTTTAAACCAGATTGATCTGAATTTTGATATACTCTTAATAAATGTAATTTTCCGTTAATTCTTTGTTATACAGGGTGTCAAAATTTTTTTGTATTGCACATTTTCATAAATGCACACTTTTGTTGACTTTTATAAAGTTTAATCTAACTCTCAATATCTCATCCAAAAATGCTAAAAACAATTAATATAAAATGGTATGTTTAATTAGTTGAAAATGTTTTTCACATGAGAAAGGGAAAATGCAGGAACAACTCAACTCAGGTTTTCTTTAAGTCTCACAGTTAAAGAAATCAAATAACATTGACTATATATCATAAATTGTACAAATTGTCCCCTATAAAGGAGGTTACTTCATAGCTTTAAAACTTTTCACTTTTAATTCCTTACAATTGATGTCTGCTGTTTTCCATGTGTTTGAATGGATTTCTTTTAGTGGTTCTAGTTAAGTGCACTGATGCCACATTATTTGGCAAAACTAAATAGACCCACTGCCCATACAATTCTAGATGAATCACTATATTTCACATTATTCATGGTGTGCAGTTTTCCCTGTTATTAGCAATTAAATACAGAAAAAATATTTACTGTAGAGTATGCTCATTTGCTGTATTATTTAAAGTAAAATTAAATAATTACATCACAAACTGTAAACACTTAGAATATATTTTGCTAAAACATATAAAAGTTTTTTTTAAGAACATCTGTGACATCCTGAAAAACTGTTGAATTTGAAAGAATTAGTATTACTATCATAGAGGTAACATTAGTGTTTTAAAACTATCCACTACTTTATTTGTGACTTTATTGAAGGTGTTTTAAAATATATACAAAAAATAAACGTGAATAGTACAACCCATATTGGAAAACATCTTTAGTTTCTACTGCTAATTGTGAGTCTAACTTTTATATTTCTTCTAACATAATTAAGTTATTATTAATAAATTATACTCTACTTTTTCAGCTGAATACTGAATCACACACTCAAGACCACCGAGGCACTATAAATACAGAAATAAAACCAAACAGGTTGTGAGAATCTGTAGCAAGCTACCAAGTAATGTGGGCAAAGCAGAGACCCTGACAAATTACTAGATGAGATATTGGCTCACGTAATCTCAAACAGGTTTGATTGAATCATTTCATCTAGAAAATGTCTTATATTTTCACTTAAGTACTAGAAACATGGGGCTCTCCTGTCCTCAAAAGATTAAGGTTCCAGCCTCAGTTGTTGGCAAATGCCAACACATTGTTGCGCCACATATGCTAGACACTTAACGGATGCTGGAACTGTCATTCTTCTTCTTCCTTCATGTAATCAGTTTATTCAATTTGCTTCATGCTCAGCAGATGTTACTACTCTTCTTATTCTTTCTGCCATGTCACTTTCTTGATCAGTTTCCCTGTGTAGTTTGCTGTAGCAAAAACATGGACTCCAATAACTTTGTGGAGGTCACTGCTTGTCATATTTTTGCATCACCCATGACAAATAGACATAATCATTAGCATTTTATATAAGTTAGCAAATTCATTTTTGCAAATAATGTGCCTTGTTGTTAACGCATTGAAAATATTGTGGCATCCAGGGCCGGCAACATGTCTAACGCCTCAGGAAGAGCTTAGATTGGGGTGGCATTTTCATGTTTTTTTTTTTATAACATTAAAAAGCAATAATACAAATAAGTTAAGTGTGTATCCTAAGGAATTACATACATTTCCACTTTTATGGAATAAAATTTTCATTTAAAGGTTTAACATTTCATATTACACAGTCCACAATCGGGCCGTCTAAACAGTATCATAGGCCCCCGGGCAGAGTAGTATGCTGGGGCCCTTGTTTTGATAGCAAAACAGAAACATACATATGCATCAAAAACATCGTGGGACTCTATGCTCCTGGGGCCCCCGACCAGCGTCCATACATTAAGATGGCCCTGTCAACGACAATATGCCACATGTCAATACGTAGCACTGGTGTTCATCTTCTTGATTTATGCGTAGTGACATAGGTTCAGGGTAGGAGAAGGAAAGGGGATGGGGAGGGGAGGGTGGTTTAATAGCAGTCTTGATGCAATGCTAGAGAAAAGTTGTGAAGGTAACAATTACACTCTTATTTTTTCATTTCATGTTTCTGTAAGAAGATCGAATCAATATCCTATCACATTAGTGTTAAATAAGTTACCTTGAGTGGCACTAAAACTAAAATAAATCTTTAGTAGCTCTCTAACTCTCCAGTCTGCCAGCCAGCTAATTAATATAATGACAAAATTCTGTGAAATTGAAGTGTAATGATTATCCCTCCAATTATTCTAGTTTGCAATATCTTTGCTAATTTATGCAAAGAACACAACAAAATCATCCAACTAATGCATGGTGTCAGTTTTTAAGCGAAATAGCAGCTACAGAGATCTTTTTTAATGTGCCATGAGCAAAGATCAAAGTAGAGCAGTATTTTCTGTGGTGGCATACTTTTATAACCCAGAAAATCCAAAGGTACACCACGATTCTACCAGCCACAAAAGCATTAAATCTCTTAGACGTGCTAAACTGTCAGAAGGATTGCCATTTGCAGATACAGCACTTAGTGAGCACTTTGGATGCATTTTCCAGCAGCTGTCCATTTGCCCGCTCATACAGGTGGTCCTCTCTCTGCCTCATTCCACTGCCTCAGGGTCAGAGGCAACTGATATGCCCACTGTTTCTTGGCACCGTCAGAGCTGCTGGCAAACATGCACCCAGGCAGAAAGACCCCTGGCATGTCTCCTGGCTGATAAAATGATCTCTAAATGCTGTACCTGTAAAACGGCAATCTTAGAGCTACTTTTACTCAGTTTTTAGAGGTATTCCTTTCCTCCTCGGATAGGTCTCGACCACATAAGGAGCAGGTTTCTCTCAGGGTCACTACACTGTTATTTCAACAGCTCTCAAGTTGAAAAACACTTCTATAGAGTATAATTATCAAGTCGCTGATGATGATGAACAATTCAGGATAGTATTTGTGGAGTTTTAATTCAAGTATTAATATATGCCCATTTAAGAGATGCTTATTCTTTTAATTAAGTCTCTCGTTAGCAGGGCAACAAGTCAACAGTCATTTCGATCATATTTTACTTTGACACGTTTGTGTCACATGTGCTATGTCAATTTGAGAATTAATATATTGGCTTTGTTTTCTTACTGCCTTCTTTTCAACTTGCCTTTTAAGAAGGCATTCAAGTTTAAACTATGCCATTCGTTTTTTTAATTCCTTTGTGTTGATTCTACATAACATTTGTGATTCAGTGTGTATTTAGTTCATGATTTATGTATTCATTTTATAATTACATGTTTTAATGTTAGATGTGATTAATTGTGATTAATTACATACAATTATTCGATTAATCAGTTAATATTTTTAATCAAACCCTAGCAATTATATATATATATATATATACTGTATATATATATATATATATATATATATATTTCTAAAGGACATGCTTTTTCAACTGTCTAAACAGTGGATATTTCATACATGCAGGGCAGTGTGAAGGCCTGTTTTTTTTTTTGGATTAAAAGACTAATTAACTCAAAATTCAAAATGTCACAGTCATTTTCTTATCTAAAGATATGATGCCTTCCCAATTTAGAGAAATCTTATATAGTTTATAAATAGTCTCCAAAATCCAGACAATTTAAATTGCCTTTCATTAATTAATAAAATAGGCCCCAAGACCAGAATAATCGGATGGCTTGAAAACAGATAGGAAAAAGTGCAGTATATATAAAATGTATTGAATATATGTGTGTAAATGAGAGGAAGGACAGTGGAATGGTGAGCATGCAGGGAGTAGAGTTGGCAAAGGTGGATGAGTTTAAATACTTGGGATTAACAGTACAGAGTAATGGGGATAGTGGAAGAGAGGTGAAAAAAAGAGTGCAGGTGTAATTTGTGACAGATGGGGATCAGCAAGAGTAAAAGGGAAGGTCTACAAGATGGTAGCGAGACCAGCTATGTTATATGGGTTAGAGACGATGGCACTGACCAGAAAGCGGGAGACAGAGCTGGAGGTAGCAGAGTTAAAGATGCTAAGATTTGAATTGGGTGTGACGAGGATGGACAGGATTAGAAATGAGTACATTAGAGGGTCAGCTCAAGTTGGACGGTTGGGAGACAAAGTCAGAGAGGCAAGATTGCATTGGTTTAGACACGTGCAGAGGAGAGATGCTGGGTATATTGGAAGAAGGATGCTAACGATAGAGCTGCCATGCAAGAGGAAAAGAGGAAGGCTTAAGAGAAAGTTTATGGATGTGGTGAAAGAGGACATGCAGGTGATGGGTGTAACAGAACAAGATGTACAGGACAGGAAGATATGGAAAAAGATAATCCGCTATGGTGACCCCTAACAGGAGCAGCCGAAAGAAGAAGAAGATAATTATTTTATTATTGTCCCTACTCTGCACCTTTGAACACAAGTCATTCAGAAATGTAAACTTGTGCACAATTTATTGTTTATTGGTTAAGTTATTACCCACGCAAGATAGCACATTCATGTATTGGTTGTTAGTTATTGATTTTTCTCCACTTACTTAATGGCACATTGTATTATAAAGAAATAGTTCATTTTTAAATTTACATTTATCTGCTTAGCAAATGCTTTTCTCTAAGTCACTTACAAAAGGGGTCAACATAATCAAGTAACATCAGTTTGTGGACTGCTTGGAAACAAATGTAATAGGACAAGAGTACTTAACTGTGGCAGATCAAAGAGAAAGAATATTATCTTATTGTGAATACAAACATTTTCAAGTATTAAATATTTATGCATTTTTATAAATTCTTGAATTACTATGGCAAACATGGAAAGAGAGGCTGTTGTAGTGGATTAGCAGTCCATGGCTAAGTTAATAACACAATTAAAATTACCAGCTAGCATATTTTGATGAGTAGACATGTTAGCAAGAATAGGAAAAAAGAAGCCTACACTTGTTGTTGTTCCAATTGGGAGGTTATACATTTGGCAGAAACAGCTGAGTTTCATGTTATCATCCCACCACAATTACTAGGATATCACAAAGGGACTGATTTATATATTAATATTCCTAATTGCTGAGTTTTGGAGATAAAGTTAAAGTGGAACATCTGTTCTACCCATCCCTTCTTTATTTTGAAATGGTCCCTCAGGTGCTAATTGATTTTTAATGAAAAATCAATATCAGCAGTTAAATTACCAAGATGATTTTTTTTATTTGAATAAAAATCTGCATACTTCATGCTGTTTATACAATTGTTAACAGGCATGTTACTCTTTCAAATGAGAGTGTGTAGCACAATAAAGATATAAAGAGTCTTTTGCGGAAGTTATTTACAGCCTTGCTTCAGTATGTTTCACCATGAAAAATTTATTAAATTTATTATTTATCAATTCATTGCTGATGTTTGATAACCACCATAATAGATAAACCCTCTTTTTTGCAATTCATAATGAAAGTACTGCAAAAAACAAGCAGATTGTGCAGTACCATAGCATATGTACACTGTACTGCAACACAAGGATCATACCATAATAATGAAGGCAGTTACCAGTTAAGCTGTTTTACCCATAATATTCAGATGTCTAGAATTTTATTTTTTTGTAACATAAATTTGACATACAAACAGCTGACCAAATTTAGAATTGAAGTATCTGAGTGAAGGACATTGGTCAAGGTATGAATGATCAAGAAGGTGTTCTAAGATACTCCACATTCATGATCCATCTTATAAAACATTTTATTTATTTAATGCAGACTGAATGTTAATGTAATAAAAGAGTACCCTGCCAGAGAATACTTGATTAATTCGGTTATAGGGCCATAGGGGAGAAAAAACACTCTGGATATAAATATCCTTATATATTATGAAAACATCAGATAAAATATGGACTTTCCAACTGAAGTAGAGTGTTGAGGAAATTTACAAAATGGTGTTGTCCTGGTAATTGAAAATGAGACCAAATTGGGCTAATGGTAATTTGCTGGTGTGGCACAGTATCATAGTTGATAGTGGTTAGTCTGTGTTAGCATATTGCCATTGTGTTTGTGTGAGTTTTCTTTGGATTCTCCAGTTTCCATCCCATATCTCCAGGAAGTGCTTGCTAAGTTAATTCCCAACTCTACACTGGCAACATGTGAGTACAAGTATGGATGTGCAGATGAGTCAACCCTACAATGAATTGGTGACCTGTCCAGTGCTGCTGGGGTAGGCACAAGCTCAGTTGTAATCTTGAATTGGATTGCCAGGCTAGAAACAGAAATGCTGTGCACAATCTGCATCAATTTAAACATATTTCTTTTAGGAAGATTTTGAACTAGCGCTTTAGCTGTGTTCTGCAGTCATTCACACCTTTCATTGGCAAGTTTAAGGAAGAGGGACCATATGTACTTCCAGTTTCTTAGCATATTACTTGACATATGAAAAATATGCAATTTGTAGTTCTCTTGTATGGGCAAGCTATATATTTAATTAAGCGAGCAGAAATGGCATTGTCCTTTCATTTGGGAATCGAAAATAAGACAATGATGAGGCTTTGCTGTTCTCAGCGGAGCTTCGACGCATGAGTTGCTTTGGCCAAAAGTGGCGACTCCTTCTGGGACACTCAGATTTTTATGGCAGTGCTAAATCCCTTCACCGGGCAGTTTCTCAGCACTGTGAGGAAAGTAGAAGATGACAGCATTAGCAGCACTGCCCATCGCCCCTCACATCAGGCAATTTATTACCTGCCTCTACTGAGTCCGTGAGAAGGTCCTCTGACATGCATGTATGACACAGCAAAGTTATTCTAACAAAGATTATTAACTATAGATAAGTAGCATTGTTGCATATAGTCACAAACTATATTTGCACTATATTTGGTAGTTTTGTAAATAATTATTATTTTTTCTTTTTTTTACTGGTAATGTTTTTCTCATTTCAGCACAGTTTCATCTTTGGTTTCCCTGCTTTTCTTTTCACATCCTAAAGACATACATTCCAAATTGCACAGGATGCTGCTCAGGTAGGCTTCAGTGCCACTGCAACTGAGTAATGCATTAGTTGAGTTTGTATTTGATAGTTAGTTTTGCTCTTCCGGTATAATATTGATATGGACAGACTTCTGTACTAGCAATATACAGTATGTAGCCCTTGTCTTTAGTTCAGTTCAATTCTCTTGGCTACACAAGTTGGATGGCTGTGGAAACTTCTTATAAAATGTTTACAGAATGGATAAATATACTCCTTATACTGTGTTATTTCAAAGAGGATCTCCCATTACTTCAAAGAGAATAAATTAACTGCAACTGTCTATTGAAAAACCCATAGAAAAGCATACTAAATTTACCCACAAACTGTGTTAAAGTAAGGAGTAGTTTGCCCTTTAATATTTCATAACAGAAGAGTGCATGTTTGGCATCTCTCCACACTTGGAATAATTCCAAGAAGTTAAAATGGTTCAGTGTAGGTGTGTTTATTTTAATAAAACATAAAGTGGAATAAAACAGAGAATACCTAAAGTAAAAAATAAAACAAGAACCATCTGCATCTCCAGGCATTCCTCAATATGTATCACATCATAATATTCCCTTTTCATCTGCCATCTGTCTCTCACTCGCACTCACTCTCTCTCTCTCTCTCCCTCATGACCCTGGCCTCTCTTTCTCCCACCAATGGAGATTCTCTCCTAACTATTCTTCTGACTCCAGAGTGATTGCAGCTGGGTTGAAGAATCTTCATATCTCCTTCTAGTATTGGACAGCCCATATTTGGTTATATGGACATTATCCTTGCACTTCTTCTAGTCGTCACCGGCATTTCTACACCCTTTATTCTATAAATGACTATCTTTGTCATGCAACCTGAAAGCAACCTATAGTATAGCAGGTCCACAGCTCAGATGAAAAAGCCCAGTTTTTACATAGATAATCGTTGCTATCGCGGCTTAAAGAGGGGGCGTGGTAGTGTGGCCGGAGCGGTTCCTAGATGCTATGTGATGTGGGCGGTCCTCGCTTAAGTGCACACGTGAGGAGTCGTCCGCATCCATAATTGAAGCTGGGAGCTGCTAATTGCCACACCTGAACCACGTCTCCCCAATATAAATAGTAGGAGCGCAAGTGTGGATGGGGGAAAAGAAAAGTAAAAATAAAATGAACAGAGGTTAAGGGGAAAGGTAGCTGGAAGGGTGGAAGCCAGTGCATGAATGAGTGGGCAGGTGAGCGAGAGCCAGCCCGCTATAAGGACAGGCAACCGAGCAGTGAGCGCTAGCGGGGTGTTTGGACGTAACCTGAGGCAGTTGGTAGTGGTTGCTCCTGCTGAGCATTTAGTGAGACGCAAGAGTGACCGGAAGGAGGATGGCCTGCCGCAGAAGACAGTGGTAGTTGGGAGGCTTGGGAGATAGATGCCCCAGTGTGAGCACCCTGGTCACTGAGGAACACAAGTCTCGGTCTAGGGATAGCAGAACGAAGCCAGGGATCGGCAAGCCACCAGACCAGAAGGCAGAGAAGGTCAGCTGCAGGTAGGGTGACTCCCCTGGTGCATAGCCTGGATGGGAGAAGCAGGGGAGTCGATGGTAAAAGAATGCACCAGGCTTTGTGTTTTAAAAGACTGCTTCCAGCCATTGTTTTTAACCTTGTTTTTATGGATCTATTTAAGGGATTTTAACCTTCACCTTTTCACTGGTTTTATTGGAAGCACTGCAATATTTATTTGAACACTTTGTTTTGACTGTTTTTAAATAAAAGCACCTTTGCACCTTTATGCACCATCCCCTTGCTTCTTTGTGTCTTCACTAATCAGCTCATCAGGTGACATTACCGATGGTGTCGGTTCAAGTGCTCCCAAAACGGAGATGGGAGCATGAAGTGGAACCCACATCGTCACACAACCCTAATAGGACAGTGGGTGTTATGGGCTTGCCTGGGCTCCATCTCTGGTCTTTGTTAATTATTATGCTTTGGCTATATTGTTTCTTTTTGTATTTGTTTTTGATGAATCATTTTCTTGTTTTTCAGTCATTTTTCTAATTTTCCTTTGGTTGTTTTACTTGGGTTAAATGTGATTTATTTTGTCAGTCTGTGTGTTCAGCTTAAGGGGGTGGGCCCTCCTGACACTAAAGATGTGCAGCCCACAAGGCTGTTAGCTGAGGCTTATATAAAGGCTTAGCAGTCTAATTGCAGAGACTCTATCCCTTTCCTTTTGCTGTGTTTTGCTGCTTATTCCATTTTTTTTCAATCATTTTCGTTTTTGCTTCTTTGGTTGCTAGCTTTTCATTTGATTCTTGGTTTTCTCTCCTTGGTTTTGTGAACCTGTTTGTTTAAATCAGTATTTAGTAGTTTGTTTTGATTTTTTGGATAGGTTAATTTTTTAAGAATTGGTGAATTTTGTGTATTAAAGCTTTTGTATTCTTTGACCTTGCTTAATCTTTCCTTACCTAATAAATAAATCAAATAATAAATTAAATAATGTAAAAGTTTCTTTACTGGCCAGGAGTTCTGGTGTCTACCCTTCCCATATTCTAATTCTTAGGCCTTAACTGTTTTTAAGAGGTTAGTCCTTCGGCACTTTTTTGAAGACTTCATGTTTTTTTTTTTTTAAGTTTCTATGTATGATGCATAACAGTGGGATGATATCATGTTTATTCACATTGGGGAATGTGTTTCCCTAAGTGATTGGTGTCAAATACATGTAAATCAGATGTGTTGCCTGATGTAGGAACATCCATAGTTAGTCCTTCCCAATGCCAGCTTTCCAGCAGGCAAAGAGTATCCTTGAGAACCAAAACACAGAAGACTGCTGTGTAAATCACAGCTGGCTACACACACCTAAAGTAATTGTACAAATCTGGGTGACTCACCTGTTATGCTGAGTATTATTAGGTGCAAAAGGAGTAGGAGATGATATTAGAAAAAGGAATCATATTCAAAAATGGAAGGTAATAGTGTGACACAAAGTGAAACCGAGCAACCAAAACCAAAGGGGCAAAACAAATATTAAGAGTCAAAGAGCAAAAAGTTAAAACCTGACACAAGTGCCTACTTCTTTTGTGGATAACTGCCACTAATAATGAAAGGGTTTTTGAACCCACTAAGGAACAACCTGAATGCTCAATCACTGTCAGTACCAAGGCATTGCATCAATAATGAAAACTGAGACAGTAAAATTATGGATTAGAATTAAATTCTATATGTGCAAAAGCCCAACTGAATGGAAAAATACACACATAGAATTATGTGTATTCTACACCACCTACAGTACATGATGGTAAGTAAAAGAATGTTTATTTAAAGAAGTCCATAGTCCAAAGGAATTCAAAAATATCTCCAGACAAGAATGTAAATACTCAAGTACTGTAACTCTATCAACGATTCCTCTTTTTTAAGTGTTACAGTGTTAATGTGCTCCTCCAGCATGTGACTGTTAAATAAAAATAGTACTGCACAACAGGTACACGTGGAAAGGGCCTGGAACTAAAGATGTGAAAAGGAAGAACACTGCCCCATTCATCCTGTCTTTCTGTAGTTAGAATGTTTGACACAAGTCAAGTCATGTCAAGTTGGGGAGCATGCACTGGTACAGTATGTTGCCGCACCCACCATGCACTGAAAAAAAGGTTCTCTGATCCATAGCATCATGGAAAGGTATCTATTGTCAATGTATTCATTGGTTGTCATTTTTTTCCTCTCCCTTCTTTTTGTGCCTATCTCAGTTTCACTTTCAGGTCCATATATGACAGGGTGTACTGATTCCCAGGGGTCTTTTTATATTGTAATTAAGAATTAATATCCAAGAAATTAAATGAGAACCAGTTTTAATTAGATATATGTATAGTGTGGACAAACAATAAAAAGTGCTTTATATCTGCTGTTTCAAGAATTTGCAGCAGAGAAGTACAACAACAGTTTTTCAAGTGGTCACTAATAAAGGTAGGTGGAGAACTTAGAATAATTGTAGGGGAGACTGGCCAATAATTTCAAACTTCAAATTAAAAGTAATGAAAGAAGAAAAGCAATTTAGGGTTGGTATGCATCTACTAGACCACACGTAAAGAACTGATAAGAACCCTTGGTAATGGTTGGTTGGAAAAGAAACAGAGATGCCAAGTGCAATATTTTGCAATGTTTAGTCAAACAAAGAATAGGACCTTATGGTAGATTAATCTGTCTCATTACTTGGTTTTGAGACTTGTATCTTAATATACAGCATACCAAAATGTTGCTGAAGAAAGAGTATCAAGCTTTAGTACATATATTGATCCATTGAAACAACTCTGCCAACTTATTGTCCTTTTCTTTAATGTACAGTACGAATAGGGTACTGGTAGTAGTGAGGAGAATGGCTGTACTGGACTTACAATGGATAGTATCTCTGTCTCTGCTGTTTCCTGAGTTGCCCCAAAATAACATTACAGTATATTACATAGATATTTTGTTTGTTGAGCGAAATTTCTTAAAACAGTATGCACACTATACATATCAATGGATGTTGGCAAAACCAAGTTCACTGTAGCTAACAGGTAAAGTAATGGATTGCCTAGAGACACTTCACTATAAGTAATTTTCATAATAGGCACTGTGTAGGAGAATATCTGTCAGGTGTGTGCTGCCTCCTGTGTATTCTGCTACAGAAAGAGTTGGAACCAGTTTTTAATTATAAAGAATCAGAGGCTTAAATGTAGTCTGAAACCTTGCAAAGTTCAAAACCAGAAATCTAAACTGATCAGTATTCAACCTTAATGAAATTAAAAAAACAAAAAAAAAAAAACAGAAATCAAAGTCAAAAGAAAACAGTCGATAAACAAAATCCACTTGCCACAAAAGATTTTTCTCCAGACCTTGAATAACAAGAAAGTCTTTTGCATGACCTCTTAACCTGTGGCATTATTGGCCATGACCTCTGGTTATTTGAACAAACAATGCGGCTAGCAACAGAACACAAACAAAGCCCAAATTATCTTAACATCCTTAAATAAAAGGTTATACAAAATATCTTTCTGATGAAATTAAAATTCAGCAACCTTATAAATCTTTAAATGTAGAAAATGTCTATGAAAAGAGAAAACAAAGCTATAAAAATGAATAATGAATTCAAATCATAACACTGGAAGCATGGGCCACAAACATCATCTTTCCATACAAGCAAGTACGATAACGAAGCATAACACTCCACTCCAAAAACAAAATAATAATGCAGATCAGGGAAAGCATCTATATAAATAAAATCACAATCAGATTGTTTGTTTGTTCACTAATCATGCAAAAACAAATAAACCAATTTTTCACAAAAGTTTGCACACAAATATAGTCTATATTGCATATTGGGGAGTAGGTTTCTAATAGGGGAGCCACCCAAAAACCAATGCCAAGGCATGGACTGCAATTCCCATCAGGCAGCAGGAGAACGCTGTGGCTGATAGGAGGATGTCTTTATCAGAGTTTTTCCAGCCAAAGAAGGTTCTTGTGTAAGACCGTTGGCACAGCTTTTTTTCCTCAACTTATATGGACAACAGCTTTTGTCTAACTGTATGTATTTTTGTCACATCAAAGGTTATGTTTGTTTTGAGAAAGGAAACTTGGATGTTTGTTCACCACTTCCTATTATTCAGTGATGTTATGTTGTGTATAATCTATGATAGTGCTTGTTGGTCAAGTGTGCAGATAACAATTTCATTGCTCTGTGTACAAATGACAATAACTCTGAAATGAACTGATGACAATATATTTTTATCAAAGCAAAATCTTACATTTTTAACTAAGTTGTACAGTGATATAACACTATGAAAAGGAATTAAATGCAATTGTTTTAGCCCATGCCAAGTTGCCATTCAAAATATAGTAAACAGAAAACAACTGAGGACAACATGAGTAAATTGTATTTATTCTTGATAGTAGGCATTTATTCCAGTCCATTGTATGGTTTTAATGCCAATGCAAGATTGCTTTGTAGCAATTTCAAAAACAAAATTGACAAATTAACTTTGAATCATCTTTATAACATGAAATCTTTATTAACATTAAACATTGAATACCACAACTGGTGCTGTCTCCTGTAATAATACGGAGAACTACAGCAATGTTTGTAAACCTCAATTCTCCCTGCTATCCCTACTGTAGATGCTTTTTGCAGTTCATGAATTCAGATATTTAACAAGCCATTATGTTTGATAACATGGGATTAAACACATACTTGTAAACCACACTAAACTAGGAAATACAATGAAGTATTATTCAGGGCTCCAACCCAGCAAGGATTTTTCTGCAATTATGGAATCCAATCAAACACAAAAATAAGAAATTCTCAACTCATGAGGGCAAAGAACAGCTAGTTGTAAATAAAAAGATTAATTTAAATAAAACCATAATCCAAAGGCTAAATTCCAAATGCAGTCATGAGTTCAAACCTGTTAATGATCAATGAATAAGTCAAAATTCTTTCAGAATGCTACACAAAAGCAGAATCCAAACACAGGCAGAAAGGTTGAAAACAATGAAAATCAATACCAGAACACTAAACAAACTCACTAAATCATGATGGGCTCTATGATAATGTCTGTTGCAAAAGCAACAACGCAAATGCTTATAGGACACCATTATCCTAAACTCCTTTTTTTATACTTCCAGTCCAACTCTCATGTAATTGCTTCATATGAAAAAGGACCAGATTGGAGTAAACTATGCAAAAGGCAGATGTCAATATCCTTTGCCTAAGACAAGGTCATGCTGTATGTGTATCTTTCTTTTTAAACTGTTTCCTATATACGTCTTTATATTTTACATGCATGTTTTATGTTTATATTTCTTAGTCATTCTATGTAAAACCTCAGACTGGACATTTGAACTATTAGAGGCATGATATCACCTTTCCTAAAGACAACAGTAAAAAGGCTTGTGTGCTGCAAATGCAAATGCCATACATTTTTACATTATAAAGTAAAAAGCAATGCTGGCACTCTGACATTCTAACATTTTTATATAATAGTTCAACCGTGTTATTTTTGTTCCTCTCAGTCTCACCCACACAAGCCCTGCACAGCAATGTATTTCAAATGTGATATTTCAATTTCTTTACTCTTTTCACATGAATTTCCAAATGACATTTGTAGTTTACCAACAAAATATCAGTTGTAGGAATATACTCAAAATATTTGAAGGGCTTAAATTGATATTTTTTATTCATTCCAGCAAATAAAAGTTACTTACTGGGCATACAGCTTACCTTTCACAAACAGCAACAAAATAACTGTTTGCTTGCACATACTGTTTGCAAAGGGAGGCTTATGATTTTGGTCATTCGTCTTTCTGTTTGGATTTACAGTATATTGGGCAATATTTGTATTCCCCTTATTATTAAACTTGCCATTTAAAAAAAAAGTACATTTTGATCCTTTACAGGACTCAAGATATCAAGATAATTTTCAGCCTGCTATAAACAGAATATATTGTATGTGCTCTTTGATATGTGAGAGGATCTTTTTTTTATAATATTAATATTATTGACTGATTTTAAAACTATTCAATCCGTGTCGCAGTTGGACATGACTAACTGTGGGTGTTTAACTTGAGCCTCACCCTTAGCTACTAATTTTGCAAGCCTTGGCCCTTACTATTAGCGTATGTTGCTTTGCAGTTAGTCTTTCTTTGCTTTATGACACTTCGCTAGCATTGTTTAGAAAATTTGGCTCTTTTTTCCAATCTGTATCTTGGATTACTCTTTCTGGATTTCATATTTCAAATAAAGATTTTAGATTTTTATCTGCAAGTTCTGGTTCTTTATCTCATCTTAGTCTAAACTGTAAAAGCATGCACTGTCTGACAGGGACATCCTTACCAGCCATCCTTGCAGCATGACTTTCTCATCTACTGATTTGTAGCCAAAGGATTGTTCTGCAGGAGCAACCATCTATAAAAGCGGAAAACATCAAAGTTAATATTAACAGTAAACAATCACCTCCAGTGATAATTATCGCTTTTATTAACAAAAGAAATACTTTTTCACATGGATTCAGTTTCTAGTTGCTTTTAAATTTAACTTAACATTCCTTAAAGATTTTGGTGCATGTTAACTTGATATTTTTGTCATTGTGTTCATACTGGAAATCTCCATTTCCACTTTAAACTGAGGTCAGTGTCATGTTTGTGAAAAGGCCATAATCCACTATATACTGTATATATATATATATATATATATATATATATATATATATATATATATATATATATATATATATATATATCTTTATATATAAAAGCCAAATACCACTGATTCAGTCATCACAAAATCTCTCGAACCATGAGGACTTGGGAGTTATAATTTGGCCCATAGGTGCTCTCTAAGAGACGGTTTGAAAAATTTCATGGTCCAAGCGTGTTCTGTCTATATGTCTCACATTAGTGAGTTTGCATTGTTTGTTATGTTATTTTTATTTTTAAAGTTGTGGTGTTTTTTTATTATATTTTTCTCAAACAATAAAAAAAAACACTTTATTTTCTTCCTGGGCAACGCTGGGTATTTCAGCTAGTATATACTGTACTGTATATATTTATATATATAGAGAGAAAGAGAGATACAGCTATATGATTGTTTGAAGAAGCAAACTGTTGGCATTAACCAGTGTACTTATTATTGGTGTAGTAGCAGTTGTATCAATGTGTGACATACTAAATTGGGTGAGGACAATGTTTTGTGGTGAAGTATATTCGGATTAGAGACAAGGTAAGTATCTTGTTTGTTACTGTCTGAAAGTTTAAGTATAGTGTACTACTGGATAAACATCCATTAGTTACTCTTGATAAGAGATTAAAACAAAACCTTATACAGTACTTTATTCCACACTGTGGAAAATGTTCTTTTTAACACACGCAATGTAGATACAGAATTGCTAGAAATAGCATCTAAAGCAGATTAACTGTGATAAATTTTATCTTTTGTAATGAATTTCACATGAAATTTTAGCTTGTCATTAGGGTGAGTTTTGTCATTGACTTAGGCCTAATGCTGAGTGCTAAAGAAATACTCTGTATTGAAACTGGTAATACATGGGTTCAAAGGATCATATTAGTAAATTCTTGGAAGACAGGGAGAATCACATTGTTATGACACAACAAAATGGCAAAATTGTCTTAAAAAGAGATCTGAGAAACTATATGCCCTTAAAAGGATATTTTGGAACAATGCAATAAAATGGACATGAGTGGATCAGGAGATGCAGTTGTCAAACAAAATAAAAGGCCAGAAAAGAATCAAAAAGCAGGTTAGAAAGATAACCAAAAAATCAAAGGTCAAAAATCAAAGTGAAGTCTAGATACGAAAATCAAAGAAACCATGAGAAAAGAGGCAGCGTACTTATCTAAATACTATAATAAAGCTACTACCATGAAATAATACTTTGTAGCTTGAGGATGATGATATTACATTGGTCACGTGACCTGTATTCCTACAGAACACTAAATAATAGCACAAAATGCTGAGACTTGAAACTGATTTAAAACTGATGATGAAAAACATGAACATTAAATATAGTAAATAAATCACAAGACACTTTCTTACCTAACACTTATTGTCTTTAGCAAAGCATGTAAAGGTAGCTCTACTAAGCTGCTCGCTTTTTCCCCTTTTTTTTTTTTGCTATTTTCCTTCCAGCTTGCCCTATTGTTTTGCATGATCCACATCTTTCTGCTTATTGAATTGTAATGTCATCCTCAGTGAGAAGGGCATAAACAGAAGTAACCAGTCCAGCAAGGAAGGCTTTGCATACTAACTCTGCATCTGCTAAAAGAAACAACATGGTGGTATTCTTTGATGTATCAGCTTAATGCCATGAGGGGCACCATACAGCTGAGCTTTCATGAAAATCTATAGCATTATGGAAGAACAAAAAACACAGAGTTTGACATGATGAGGACTTAACTCGCACAATTAGCAA
The DNA here is from genome assembly GCF_016835505.1 of Polypterus senegalus. Taxonomy (NCBI): domain Eukaryota; kingdom Metazoa; phylum Chordata; class Cladistia; order Polypteriformes; family Polypteridae; genus Polypterus; species Polypterus senegalus. The sequence continues at coordinate 38,520,550 of NC_053161.1, forward strand.
GATAAAACATATAAGTGTCAGTTTACTGTTTTAACATTAAAATCAATGGATGTACAGGTTATTGATATTTAGTGATAGAACTTTATTGGTCCCCAAGGGGAAATGTGTTTTTTTACAGACAACATAATATGCCATTATATAATAAACAGTGGGACTTAAGGAGAACGTGAAAGGCCTATGGCTTTCTGTGGAAGTTATGTTCTGTAGTATTCTTAGAGCTTCAAGACCAGTCACCTGTCAAAAGATGTCATAGTGTATATTCCAACAGTATTTCCAATTGGCTGATAGCACCAATTCTCAACTATGCAGATCACCATATTATTTTTCAATAGTCTAGGAAATCTTACTTGTTTTTTGCGAGCTACTACATCTTTTTTTTTGCTGATTACTCTCCTGATTACTCCATTGTGGCTGACCATAAAGTGATGTCACTGGTGATTAAAACAGTTAGAGGGGTGGACCTGCCTCCCTTTCTTTCATATGGTGCTCGTGTCAAACTCACGCATGCCTCTGGTAATATCATTTTTAATGATCCAAACCTAGATCTCAAGAATATCGATAACTTTCAAGTTTTAGGTATGGCTCAGTTGAATTCACAATCAATGTCTTTTCTCTGCAATAATATATGGCTTTTTCTATACCTTCCAGTTTGAGATCCATTCACAGACTAACTCCTGGACCTGTATTTTGTTCCATTGTCACTTTAATTCAATTTAACACTCTCACTCTCTCAAGTATTATTATAAACTTTGCTGTTTTCTTCCTTACCTCTTGCTTACCCTCTTCCATTATCAGGATTCTTACCTGGATGTTCCTTTATCCATCATTAATGAGGTTTTCTCTTTGAGTTTTTTAATTAAATGGAAGACTTCAGCACCTCTGCTTTTTTATCTTCACGGTGTGGGGAACAGCCCGGACACTGACAGGTAGACATGATGCTTTCAACACACACGTTTATTTTCACTATATTTACAGCTAATAAAGTGCACAACCCAGTGCCGCACCACCAATCACCCCTTTAAGTCCTGGGCTTCTCACAATGCCTTTTCTTCTTCTGACCGCCTCCACTCCTCTCCTCCGAGCCCTGTCTTTCTCCTCTCCCGACTCCAGCCATCGAATGGAGGGAGGGGGCCCCTTATATACGTGCCCGGATGGGCTCTAGGTGCTTCCCGATACTCCTCCGCCGACACTCCCCTGTGTGGTGGAACTGCCGGCTGTGCACCCGGAAGCACTTCGGGTGTCCCCGGTCCTCTTCCCCCCAGCACTTCCAGGTGTGGAGGAAGTGTTGAGGTCCAGGGCTCCAAAGGCACCGGGGTGCCCCCTGGCGGTGACCACGGGCCCCTACAGGGTTGAGCTTCAAAGCTCTGTACCCGTGGTCCCCAAAGTAACCAGGGCAGTTGCCCCCACATGGTCTGGGGAAGGCGCAAGCCCTCCTGCTGTCCTCCTGAGCGTCCCGGCCGGGTTGCCACCCCGGCCATCTCAAACAACAGTGTAGCGAGCAGTTTACACACTCCTTTGCTGGTGTTTTGACCACTTATCACATGCTGCAAGTTTTTCCTGCCCTGAATGATTTACAACGCATGTTTTTCTTGGTTTTCTCAAACTTGTTGGCATACAACTTTATCATTATTATTATTTTAACAACTTGATAATTTTTTAGTTCTGTTCGTAGTTGTTTGTGGATGTTATGGCAATCATGGGACTAACAGAGGGGAGCAGTGTCAGTCTATGTAGATATTTTGCAATCTCCTGTTTTCTTTGCTCCTTTTTCTTTGCAGACTTGTGTATTGTGCAGTTTTGAGGTATGTATTGTTAATTAAAATGTGTGATGTATATTTTTTCACATGTATGTATGGTGGGTGCACTCTTCCCTGTGATGAATTTTGTTTTGTATTAAGTTTCATCTGTTCATGCAGGCTTGTTCGTTTGTGGGGGGTGGATTGATGAGTATCCTAATTAACTCGACTATTGTTACTTATTTGGATGGGTGTAGGTGGGCTGTAAATTCTCTTTAGTTCTATTTTTTCTTTCTCTTTACTAATTACAATGGTATCTCTTCTTTTTCTATACAATGCCTAATTTAACTGTGGTATTGCTGAACACTTGTGGTCTTGATTTAAATGTCAATTGATCCATTGTGCTATTTATTTGTTAAGGTGGTAAAAGTTTTCTCTGATATTCTGCTTACACCATCCTACTCCATTTTGCCCATTATTCATCTGCCTTTCTGACCAACCAAATTCTAAATCTTGAAGATTTTGAAATAATTCTTGAGAAAGACATCAACTGCTTTATGAATCCTATGTTGGATAAATCTCCCGTTCCTGTATATTACCACACTTGCTACTCAACTTACTCACTCTGCAGATTTTCTTTGCATTTAGATTGATGAACCCCTATATCAAAAAATATTCCTTTTTCTCATATTCACATCAGTCAAAATCCAGAATGGACTATATTTTTGTCTCTCAAGCTCTCACTGCTTTTGTTTGTAATGTTTCTCACTTGTCTAACCACAAATCAGTCACTTTCCAGTTCAATTTATCCTCTCTTCCGGATCATGCCAATGTTCTTATCATAATACTACTTTACTGAAAACCAAATTTTGGAAACAACTTTCCTCTAAATTGCTAGACATTACTTCTGGTAACAGTGGCTCACTTGAGGAGCCAGCATTTGTTTGGATGGCTACAACAAGGTTGCTGTCTGTGATTTTACTGTTAGTTTTGCAGGCAGTCTTTTGCACTCGAGACATGCTAAAAGAGCAGAGATAAAGTCCTCCCACAATCCTTGGAAATCTAATATTCTAGTATAGATGGTTCCGATCATGCTGTTATTTTTATATACTAGGATGGAATTAAATTAATTTCTGTTTCAGCATGGAAAATTTGAGATCAGCCATACAAGGGCTTGTTATGTTCAATATCAATATGATGAAATACTGTTATCTGGTTAATTGTAACTGCTAAAAGTTTCCTGGTGTATTTATATGTGGAGAGACTCACACCCTACAATGACCTGTCAGGCAATTTTGGGTAAGTTCCTCTGGCTTTTTCTACCCTAATCCCACAAATGGATGACTCCATATGTCTTTAAATGAACTTCAGACTGGATACATATTACGGAAGTATATTTATGGAGTAGATTTCTATGAATGTTAAATACACCAAACTATATTTGTGTTTATTTATCTTGATGCTTTTATCCAAAGTACCTAACAATACAAAGGAGCGATAGTCTACATTTTTTGGTAAAATAATTCTCTTGTTGCACAGTGATCAGTTGTGGAAATGAAGCAGTAACCTTGGTGGTGGATAGTCTACTTGCAACTGCATCAGTTTAGTTGAAAATTATGACAGTTTGTAAAGTGTACCCAATATGTACGTTTTTCACAGAAAGAACTAATTGTTCAATGTTCTAAACATTTTTTTTATTAAAGGTTGTGGCCTGCTGATGGAATAACATCTTCAAAGATTTTAAAGCATGACTCTAAAGCATTTAGATACCCTCAAAGCCAATTTTTGTCTGTAAATGTATGCATTTCACTTGAAAAAAGAATTTTATTTGGGCACATACTTAAATGTATTATAGAAGATGATTCCAATGTTATTATACAGCAGACCTCAACAAAAACAAAGGTTCTAAATCATTCACAGAATTACACTACTTTGCAAAATCATGCTACTGTTCTTTGCACTTATTGGAGAATATTCATAAATAGGACAGACTATCAATCTTCATTTGGCAATTTTTGAAGGCCAGTTGTCAGATATCCAACAGTGTTTAAAACAAGTAATTCTACTATTCTGTCATTGCAACCTGAGGGTATCTTTGCCTCCTGTCAGACTTTCACCAGCTCCTGCTGTCAAGTCTTTGCCTCCTCAGAGTGTCACTTTTCTACCAAGATGTGCTTCAATGAAATAAAGGAAAAAAAATTAACTCTTCACCACCTATACTATCCTAAAGGACATTTTAATTGATTAATGGAATAGGTGCTTTATAGGAATATTTTAAAATACATTGAGAACTCCATCACCAACCTTCATTACAAATCTAAAAGGCAAGTGCATTGTAGGTATGTTGAGTGTGTAGGTTTTTGACAGAATAAAAATTTAACAGGGCTGTTTTTAATCACAGAATATCAAAGAATTATTACAGACATGAAACTAAATTGTAAACAACTATCTCTTCACAAATCATGACTTTATTCAAGCCAAGCCATTTTCATATTTGTCACTCGGCTTTATTTTCTGTGTATAGCCATTTTAGCAGCATGCAGAGTACCTTTCAAAGCAAACTCAATTACAACCCAATATGATTATGAACACTGCAGAAATTTTTATTATAATAAAAATATAATTATCAGATAACAAGTTATCAGTATCACAGAATTTATTTTTTTCTACTTCAGTGTGTACATGATTCATTTATACCTTGACAATATAATAGAACTCTTAGAAAACTGTTTACTAATTAAAATTGGAAACTAAAACAGGGATAGATTATAACTTTAATTATGTTTAAATAAGGAATATATTAAATCTTTCATTATTATTTGTATATGTATTATGCTAATTAATCCACTGAGAGATGCCAATGCACTGATCGAAGAATCATTCTCTTTTGTTCCTGTCTACCCCACAAGATTAAAGTCTTGAAAACAAAGATTATTTTTTTTTATAGTCAGGAATCTTTGATATTGCTCCCGACATGTTTGTTTATAAATATATAAGCTTATTTCAGGGTTATTTTTTATGAGAATACTTCTTAGATAAATACTATTTATTTTATGTGACTAAGTAGCACAGTCTGACACTGTGCTCCACAATTACTGAACGTTTTTTGCAAATTTCTAAAACAGAAACTCTTCTGGCTTTCTATAACCTCAATTGCCAAGCTATCTTGAGTGAAATTGTCTGCATGTTTCACCGTCTAGCAGTCAATGCACTTTGTATGTGAGAAACTGACTCAAAAGATCATCATTAAAAGGAAATTACTTTTAGAAAAAGAAAAATACAGTACCTTAAAGGGATTGTGGGAAAAAGTAATAGTAATAAAGTGCCATTGAAGAAGTATCGTGGATATTGACAGTCTACACATTCTTATTGAAAGTTTAGCTTTTATTGAAGTAAAGGCTAAAATAAAAAACAAATTGTGCCCTAGAATCAAACATATTTAAGTGAAAATATATTTCTTTTTTTTAGAAACAAAAATTGTAACTAAACAAAAAAAGCCTTCAATCATGTTGAATACTGAATTATTTGTGGCCTGCTATAGACTGATGCCAGCACTACAGCATTTCAAATGTTCTGGCTGGCACTATGAGAATAAAAACCTTTCCAGTAAGGCACTGATCAATCATGTGTTACCAGCAGTGGTATATAATAGTAGATTTGCCAAAATTTGTATGAAACAACAGGACTTGTGTCAGTTAATGGAACACATCTCAATAATGTGACGCACTATACAGACAACTTGCAGAAAATAACTTTAGAAAATGATGGTAAGATGGAGCAAATCTAATTGAAATATTTTATATAATTTATATAATTGATACAGCTAAAATGGTATTCTTATAGAATTCATCTTTGTAAAGAAAGGAATTAATTCTGTGTAAGGAGTAGCGCAAACGGTTTAGGTCATATTTAAAATTACTTTTTACCTTCCACATGACTTGTTATAAATACTTTTAGTGCTTTAATTTTCAGAAATTTCTCCAGAAGTTCTAGTTTTAAACAACATCTCCTCAAAAGCTGAAAATGAATATAAGAAAACTCTACCTTAAAAAATGTAATGCAAATATTTGAAAATACCAGCATTGAAATGTCAAAGTGGGCCCTGTAACGAATAATCAAAATCTACAAGCTAGAGAAGAATTCTATACTTTTCTTAATCTCAGAATTTTGCAGTGCTCAGAATGTCTTCACCTCGATTTTCTTTTACCGGTGTTTTTCCTTTGGAGTGTTTGTTTATTTTGTATTTTTCTGTTTGCGACATCAGTTATCAGCTTGTACTGTGGGTATGCACTTTTATCTCATACGTACAGTACATACACATGGGCTTGCTTGACTTTAGAAAATACTCAATAAATGCAAGGTTCAAAAAAATGCAGGGTGAGAGACAGCAATCTTTATAATTTTTATTTATTTTTTAATCTCAAGAATGGACCTGAAAGCTTAATTACAGTAAATGCAGATTTTTTGTTTGTTTGTTTGATTTGCTTTGTCCTACTCCATTTGAGATGTTCTGTTGCTGTCAAATTGCTGTGGCCCAGCAAATAAGCTGTAGCTAATTTGTTCTTCTTGTTCTGCTCTGTTCGTCTATCTGAACTGCTAATAGACCCAGCAGCTCACTATCCCTTTGTGATACTAGTGTAAAATGTAAGAAATGTATTAGTTAAGGGATATGTCACAGTGCACAATGCACTGGACTAGTGTACTACTCTGATTTAGTTCCGGCTTTAGGTCCATGGTTGCCCTAGATTCTAATGACATTCTGTTGTATTATGTGAGTTAACAAAATGGTTGGATAATTACAATTAATAAAATTGTAAGCGGTACAACAAAAGTTCCTGGGACATAAACATGCTGACAAAAGTGTGAGATAAATGACAAATACATGCAAGAAAAATGAGTGCTTCTAGTAACCCTGTCCCCCGAGCTTGTGGATTGCTTATATTTGCTAGAAAATAGTATTTAAAAAATAAAACATTTGTGTAGCTTTACAAAATATATAACATGAGGTAAAAAACTATACACCAAATGAAGACTGACCACAAACCTACATAAATAAAGGTGATACTGTGCTGTGCCATCCATATGTAGGTATTATTTTTTTGCAAGCAGTGATTAAGTTGGGCATTTGGACCTAGGAGTGGGCGGTAGGACAAGAACCCATGTCATTCTTTTTTTATGACTCTTTATTTAACTTCAATAAGAAAAGAAACAACAATCACTAGTCATAGAAAAAGCAGTTGTGAAAGTAAGCAGCAACAACCACACTTACGCCCAAATCAACCTATAAAAGGGATACCTAAGGAACTGAAAGTTACTTATGTCTGTGTATACCAGAGAAAGAGGCTTGGTGGACACATATTAAAAACAAAGAGAAACAATCGGAAAAAGAAAGAATTAGGAAATAGGATTAGTAGTACAATGCAAGTTCCTCAACTAGTTAAAAAGCTAGTTTTGCAGAGAGGGTACACAGTCAGAACAACCTCTGCCAGATAAAAGTTGCGTCCAGGTGAAGAAAATGTGTGATCCGAAAAGGGAAATATTAACAGAGTGACTAGAAGACAGGCATTTACAGACAAACTAGAAACTAAAGATTACAGGGCAATCCCTCAACATACAGAGAAAAGTGCCAAGAATATTAGAGAGACACAAGTAACAGATGGCATCAATGAGCAAATATATAGCATTAAGTTTATAAGAGGTGAAGTAATTTAGGCTTGTAAAAGATACACAGATATTGTTTCCAGCTTTTCAGTTTTCCACTAAATGCGGAGTGAAGAGAGGAGATCACATTGCTAGATAAAAATAAATGTTAAGTGGCAGCAGATGCGTTACGTAGACTTTCATATAGGGAATTCCCTGGCTTAAAGTTTGGAGGTAATGAGCAGGAGAATTTATAAAGGAGGTGGCCCCTCATTCGCTTTAAGGACAGAATAAGAAGGAACAGAAAATCTTAATCTCAGTAACTGGAAAGGTTTGAGCGCAGAGTCATCCATATTGCCATGTGTCTTGGTAACTCAGCCGGCAAGAGCAGAAAATAGATGGGTTTACCACCAGAACAACAACAAACTTTCTGGAAGATGAAGGCTTGGCTATGTCAAATTGGAGCTTTCCAAAGATGTTGTTTAATGTTATGGTAAATCTAGAAAACATGTAAAGCTAATGGATTTAAAGTAAGATGGCAGGACTTGAATTTCAAGGCAGTAAAGGTAAGAACAGTTATTGATCAAGGTGAAATCATGTTGGATTCAATAAGGAACCAGGATTGTGAATTTATGGAAGGATTTGACCAATCACATGCTGTTCAAAAGGTAAATAGCCAATGATATAACTGTATGTCTGACAAAGACATGCTATCATGGGATTTATCAAGAATCAAAGCAGAACCCTTAATGAAAGATCTCTTACAATTCTATACAAAGGCATACAGAGATATGACTTTGGACCAGCATTTTATGAGGGTGTGATAGGTAGCATGGTGCCAACAAAGTTGAAAAACGGCTCTATATTTATTTTAATAACATACAATCTAGAATGGAAAGACAGTTGAAGTGAAATATGTGTTAAAACTCCAGGTAGCATAAGATGACAGCCTTGAGAGGTCCATTTCCATAATTATGAACTGATGACCTGATATAGACTGTCCATTTCAAGAGATTTGTTAATAGGAGGGAGCAATACGGAAATAAAAATGTAGTTTAATCTCAAGTAAGAATGGTGCAGAGAGGAGAAAAATTGAGTTTTATCAGAATGAGTTAATGACCAAAAAATATAAATCAACCAAGTTTAAATCAGACATAGATTTGCACCGCAAGCAAATTAAATGAGGAATGCATTGAAAGAAAGAAGCTGGCATGTTGTCTAATGGAGGATTCACAAGGGTGTTTGCATACATACTGAAAATAATATCAAAGCTTTTCAAATGTAACATTTTTCTAGTTAGATATGAAATGAATGCAGATTCATACAGTATTGATGAATAAATGCAGTACAAGGCTATTTTCAAGCACTCAATTCCATCAGCCATTCCATATGTTTGGGTGCAAGTTACACTGGAGACTAACCACTCTCCTCATTTTACATTTTAGCGTTAACGGATGTAGAGGCCGCTACAAAGTAGTCTTTGTTAGAAAACATGGGCATATCTGGATTTCTCAATAAATGCATAATTGACTCTCTTCTACCATAAATAACCAAGGACAAACACACTCCAAGTTATCAGATGTTCCAAGAGAAAGCCAAAACATTAGGAAAGAACACAGTAAAGACTAAAATCCACCTACTGCCACCCTTCCCATTGTACCTACACACAGACAAACACTAAAACATAACAGGCAAGTGATAAACAATTGAAATTTAAATAGCTCACCAATTAATATCTAGCTCTGCAACACTGGACTGCAAGCAGCAGATCCGTTGGTCAAAGCAGTGGCAAGGGACCTACCTGCAATTCCTCCAACCCAAGAAACTAAACGTAATAACACCAAAGTCACAAGTATGATGAGCACCCTCAAATAACGAGTCATTAATAATAGTCTCTGTACACAATAATAAACATGTTCATAATAAGTATATTTCTCCAGAGGATTACAGGACTTAAAAATCAAAATAGCCTCTATTAAAAGGGGAAAAGTGACCATAGCTTGAAAGTCTTTGAGGGTCTCTGAAGGAAAGTTTAGGTCATCAAAAATTATATTAAGGCTTGTGTGACTATTTTGAGAGATATGGCCAAACTAAAGTCAGGTAAAAAAAAAAAAAGGGAATTAATAGGACAAGTTTTGTAAGTGTTCGCTAAATTAAATTCTGTCACTTTTCTTAACAGCAATTGCCAGATCTCCAAAGAATAGCCCATTAGCCATGCTCATTTTTCGCTGCACATTTGTCACCATCTTCATTGTCTGTGTCCCAAAATTTGAGTGCATTTCATTCCATCCTTCCTTCCTACCTTCACATAAACAGGTAAAGAATATAACATGAGGGTCTGGATGCTAGACTTATTAGTTACCTTCCTATATTTAACCATATCCATTTGGAATGTTCTGACGGATATTCTCAGAGTGACGTAAAGTAGCTTTGATTAGCTTGAGGTAGCTTGATTGTATTCACAGATTTAAGCTGATTAGTGAAAAGTAAAGTGACTTGAACAAATTGATTACATTTTAGTAATGACAAACTAACATGGCTAACCACTTCTAGTCTTATGTTAATATACTAAAACAAATATTATAATTAAGTCAACGTACTATTCTGTACACATTTTGAAACACAAATTATATATAAAATACATTTTCATTTTGTATATCATTGTGGACATTTTTATGCACAATGTTTAACAAAACAGTTTGCTGTCTCATTGACAATATTTTTATTAGTTCTTGCATTTGTTTATTTAGTATGTAAAGGCTGTCCATTCAAAATAGCCCCTTTGAAACTAAATTCTCTGAGTTTAGACTGTGGAAAGCCTTACTTTTTTACTTCTATTATTTACCATGTCAACCTCCTGTCTGCTTTAGTATTAATGTTACCCCAGTGCCAACTTGCTTTTGAACAAAACAGTCAAATTGACAGGTTATCTCTGAGCTTGGAGGCAGGCCTTTTAGGCAGCTGTTACTGATAATTGTTTTATCTTTGCCCGCACACTTGGGATAAAATCAAACATCCATCTGCCCAATAGCAGTTTGTTTCCATAATATTAGCTGCTCAGCGCTAGGGCCTTTGATAATGGTTAAAATCTGTAATTACTGTCATCTGCAGAATATGCAAAGGAAGGCAAGGAATAAATACTATGACTATATGTCAAAGAATGTAAGCAGCATTTTATAAACAGAATTGTGCTGGACAGATCCTGAATTTGACACTTCAGAACTTATTTTTTCTTGTCATTACTTCCATTCTTTGATCATAGTATCATTCTTTAAATATAGACTTTCTTTAGTATTATTTTTGTTTGATTATTTGTTTCAGTATTTCAGCATGGAGAGTTTTAAGAACTCATAATGCTTTTAATACAGACATGAAGAGATCACATTTCAGAACTATCTAATGGCGTAATACTCAAACATTTCAACATACTGCTGAAACTGAAACCTGTATTACATTTGTTATATATCTTATACATGTTTATCATGTCATCTGACTTCTATCAGTTCAGTATATTCTGATTGTAATATGGTTGTGTCATCTGACTTCTATCAGTTCAGTATATTCTGATTGTAATATGGTTGTGAAAATGGACATGACCCTTCATCTGTGACATTGATAGTTATGTATCAAGGATGGATAGGGGCAAGTGAGCGAACAAGTGGAGACTTTAAAATGAGAAGAATGGCAAGTTTATACAAGACAGTGGATTAAAAGTGATTGATTTTCAATGTCAATGAATAATTCAATAAATAAATAATTTCATAAAAAAACACCTTAAAACAAACCAATGCCTTTTGGGTGTTCAAAAAATAACAAATCCAATAAATAAAGTTAAAATCAGCCAAAGTCGAGAGGTAACCTTTCCTATTACTTGTCAGGACATCGGGAGATTTCATTAATGTAGCACCATGCAGACCCGAACTGTGCCACTGCTGGTTGCTGCAGTTCTCAGGGCATCTTGCCTTTTTATAGATGAGGTGGTGTTTTTGCTTCTTCTCCAATGCAGACCACAATAAGGCCAGTGTGCAGAACTAAACTGAGCTATTCACAGTTATTCACAGTATTCATGGTGCCTTGACCTTCAACAAATGCCTCAGCATCTTGTTTCACCTGCATCCTCCCTGCTCCAGTGATCTCTCTCTATCTCTTTGGCTCCACTGCTCAGCAAACGACCCTCAGGCCATACTACAGAGCCTCCCCTCAGCACTCATTCTGGCTGTCTGTATAAATAGATACAGTATAAATGCCCTTTCCATTCTCTCTCGTATATCTCACTGTTCAGCTATCCCTTTCTCTCCTGTTCTGTTCTCCAATAATCCATTTCCTGCACTAACCCAGTTCTTCTTATGTGGGTCAGGCCAAAGCCAGCACCGGCTAATTAGCTTGCTGCTTCTGCTTCACAGGTTGTGCATACAATCAACAGAACCATTAACAAATTAAATAATTAAAACACCCCCATTATCTGTCTTACCTCAGTGGTATATCCTGCTATTCATTCATTTACGAAACCCACATAATTCTGTGTTACAGTGAGCTGAAACCTATCCTTAAGGTTCAAAGCTAGAATTAATCCTGTATGAAGGACACTAACTCAACACAAGGCACAATTCACAGTCACTCACACTAGACCAATTTAGAGTTCTCAGTAACACTAGCATCTTTGAAATATAAAAGAGAAATTATAACAACCACAGAAAATAAATCTAGGAAAGAACATAGTGTAAAATAAAACCGGAACAGTCAGCCCAAGCACTTGGGGTATCAGAGATTTGTCCATTTTATTTGGTGGTAAAATTTAAACAAAAATGACACTGATAGTGGCAAAATAATTGCTTAAGTCAAAGAAAGAACAAAAAGGTCTTATGATTCTATTGCATTTCTCAGAGCTCATTTATCTTGAGATAAAGTTCCTGAAATGAATGCCGACTTCCTGTGGCCTCTTGGTCTTTATAGATGAGGTAGAGCCTTGACAGAGGTCATTCATTGTCCGGCTGGTGTCCATCTGAACTCCTGGAGAAAAGGAAGATAGTGTTAACAACACTGCTCCCTCTTGCCTTGGGGTGGTATTACTTTCCTTTGCACACCGATGATGACTAAGACTGGAAGAAAGTAAGTGAAGATCATGACTGAACAGGCAAAGATCCAAATTTGTACTTTTTTTTTTACATTCTTTAATTTCTGTTGGAATATTTTATGTATGTACAGAGAGACATGCCAATAGTTTACATATCTTGCAACTTAATTTTATATAGTAATAACATTGTAGAATAAGGGTGACTGGCTAGTAAAACAAAGTTTAATATTTTACTATCGAAATAAGTATGCCATTAGACAATTTTCTTACCAGCAGAGAAAGCAATGTAAATTTATTTCTTCTTTTACTTTATAATACTTTATACTTGATCAGCCATGGTACATGTTGAAGACAGTTTAATTAGTATACTTAAGAAATATGTTATCTGTTGCTTTATGTGTACCTTTTTAATTTTGTGTGTGAATGTTTCTTAACCGGCGTTCCCTCTGTCAGGCGCGTTCCTGTAAAATCTGCTTATCAGACAGTGTCATTATTTTCGTGGCACCTTTCTCACCTTCTGTTGTCCTTGCCATCTTAGAAGGTGACTCACTCGTCCTTCACCACATATCTCCCTAGCTCGCCCCTGTGGGTATTCCAACTGACAGGAGACCACCTCTCCTGACTCCTGTCCTGCCTGCCTCGACTAGCTTCTTCTGGGATGCGCACAGCCAGACTTCTGTCATCCCATACGCCAGCGTGCCACTACCTGGATGCCAGGAAGGTTCGTTCACCAGCCCCACTCCTATCGACAATCAATGGAGACACCCCATGAAATACCACTCCACTTGAGGGGCCCAGTCGCTCTGTCTCCTCTCTCACATGTCGATGCTGCTGTTACCGTCTGGTTTATACCCAACTGTTTGTCTTTCCACATATACTTTGGACTGTCTTTTTTTTCCCTTTCATCAAAATGTCTCCCCAATTGTCCTCCCCTCTCTCCTGTACAGGCTTAATTTATAATTTATTAATTCCTTAATGGATACAGGTGCTTTCTCAATTTGCTCCTAGGTGTGAATGAAGCACCTGACTGACCTGCTCACATTTGCACGTTTACACAAGCCTGCATGCTCCGGGGCTCACAATTATTTATTTAAAATAGCACTGTGCCACGGACCACTTATCATAATAACAAAATAATATGCAACACAAACATAAAGAACATAATGTTAGAGAAAAAAACACCCTGAAATGCAATATATACAATAGAAAAAAAATTGCATATAAACCAGTTTGATTTATTTTAAATAATTATAAATGTTTTTTAAAAAGTTTGAAAGGTTTTTACTCTCAGATGCCACTGTTCTAGGATAGCCACATTCTGAAATGGATCATAAAGCAGGAAAACAGTCACAGTTAAAGGAGAATACCATTCAGTTTAATTATTGATCCTTCTTTGGTAATAAAACGTCCACTATAAAATACATTACATGCTATTGCAGGGTACCAAAAAAGAGATTAAGAACAACAACAACAACATTTATCTATATAGCACATTTTCATAGAAGAAAATGTAGCTCAAAGTGCTTTACAAAATGAACAATAGAAAAATAGAAGACACAAAAACAACATTAATTAACATAGAATAAGTAAGGTCCGATGGCCAGGGTGGACAGAAAAAACAAAAAAAAACTCCAGAGGTTGGAGAAAAAAAATAAAATCTGTAGGGATTCCAGACCACGAGACCGCCCAGTCCCCTCTGGGCAATCTACCTAACATAAATCAAACAGTCCTTTTTGTATTTAGGGTTCTCATGGAAGGACTTGATGATGATGGTCACGTAGACTTCTGGCTTTCAGTCCATCAATGTTGGAGCATCATGATGCTTTGAGTAGGTGGTGGTGGCGCAGGCCGCCACCACAAAGAAACCGGAAAAAGAAACAGAAGAGAAAGTAGGGGTTAGTATAGAATTTAGAGCCACCATGAATAGTTATTATGATGAATTGAACATACAGAGTATCAGTATTAAGTTAAAGTGAAGTTATAAAAAGGCCATGTTAAAGTAATGTGTTTACAGCAGTGTTTTAAAGTGCTCTACTGTATTTGCTTGGCGAATTCCTATTGGCAGGCTATTCCAGATTTTAGGTGCATAGCAGCAGAAGGCCGCCTCACCACTTCTTTTAAGTTTTGTTCTTGGAATTCTAAGGAGACACTCCTTTGAAGATCTGAGGTTACGATTTGGAATATAAGGTGTCAGACATTCCGATATATAAGATGGGGCGAGATTATTTAAGGCTTTACTGTATAAATCATAAGCAGAATTTTAAAGTCAATCCGGAATGACACAGGCAACCAGTGTAGTGACATCAAAACTGGAGAGATGTGCTCAGATTTTCTTTTCCTAGTTAGGATTCTAGCAGCTGCATTCTGCACTAGTTGCAAATGATTTGTGTCTTTTTTGGGTAGTCCTGAGAGGAGTGCGTTACAGTAATCTAGTCGACTGAAAACAAAAGCGTGAATTAATTTCTCAGAATCTTTCAGTGATATAAGAAGTCTAACTTTACTTATGTTTCTTAAGTGAAAAAATGCTGTCCTAGTGGCCTGATGAATATGCGATTTAAAATTCAGATTACAGTCAACAGTTACCCCTAAGTTTTTTACTTCCGTCTTAACTTCCGAAGAACGTGATAACTGCCAAGCAACACCAGCATTAAAGACAACATTTAAAAAGCATTATGAACAGCCCTAGAAGTGACTTTAAGAAGCATTTACTTCAGTAAATAATGAATCTTAAGCCTGGTTTTAAATGCTGATCTCAAAAACCTTTTATTACTATCAGCAAGCAGTTTACTGCAGAGAATGGCTGCCCTTTATCTAAATGCTGCGCCAAGTGTGCAAAATATTCTGTCATAATCCAGTGAACCCACTAGTACTCCAGTGTTATTTGAACACTGAAATCTTACTCTTGCACTGTGGATTTATGTTCAATAAATTAACTAGGTAGAATGCTGGAATTTAAGATATACAATCTTAATTGGAATAATCACATGAAGATATACAGTTTACAAAAACAAAGCCATTAAGCCTTGACTTTCTGACCAGTAGTATCATGGCCAACTTTTCATTACACATATGCACTTACATGACCTAAGTACAATACTAAAATGATATCCCATCATGTGTGTGATAAACCAATTTGCCACCCTTCCACACAGGAGCACTAAAGTTCTAGTTAGTTAAGAGCATGGAAGGAAGACGTGTATCATTTGAATTGTAAAGCAGCATTTCCATGCAACAGGAACACAGCAGTTATCAAAATATCGGCAATCACCATCACTTTCTTCTATCCACTGCCACACTCTTTAGCATCACTAAGACCAAAACAGGCCTTACTGACAGTGTGAGCCTCATATAATGCATTTTACTGTAAAAAATTCCTGTGCTCTCTCTCAAATCCTCTCAAGGCTTGTCAAACAACAAGACCTGCTGTAACTCAACATGTAACCCCGCTGCTGCCTTCCCATCCATCCTGCATAGAGCTGCCTGCTGATTGCTTCTATACTGTCTCTCAAATTCTCTATTGAACATTAAGTAATTTTTGGCACCATAAAATGATGTTAAAATTTATTTTCAGCAACCCCCACCATCCAAAATATGATCTTCAGGATTCATGGGATTCAAACTGCTAATTGCTTGTCACAGACCCTCCCACCAGGACCCCCATATTTTGCACCTACTCCTGTTTTAGTCATCCTTCATCTTCAGAACACAGTGTATGCCCAACAGTATAAAATAAACTATTGCTGTAAAGTTTTATGAAATGTGAGCCTTTTGCAATTTTTTTCTTAGATTAGCCCAAATAGTTTTATTTATGGTTTTGAACATCATAGAATCCAAATATTTATTCATGTCCTTTCTAAATGTTGTCATTCATTTTAGTACTTGTGTTTTGTTTGAATGTCCCCTTCCCCACAAGCCACAATATGAAACAGGACAGCTTTGACAATTTATAAGCAGACAGTGTGATGTTCTCATCATTCATCATTGTGGAAACAAACAAAAAACTTTCACTGTGTTTCAAAGTGGCAGCTCAGTGTTTCAGAGCATAAGAACTTAGTGTTCTATTCTGACTATGATTTAGAATTACAGTGGGATTCTGCACAATAGATTTAATATTAATGGCAATTATGAGTACTGATTAAAGACACAGAGTAGTTTATCACCAGCATAAAGAGAATTTTTACTGATTGTCACAGAACAGTTTAGATTGTTAAATTGGGTTATAAAAGTACGATGAAGTTACATTACTGTTACACAAAAAATTAGAGATTTTTTTCATACACAGATTCTGCAAATGGTGGGAAGCATCAAGCAAGATGTTAACAGATGGTCATCTCCTTCATTTTACAGTAGATGGTAGTCTTCCCAATTCCAGTCCAGACCATTTATGGGAGATTCCACCTGGCCCTCCTGATGTCACTTTCGGGACCGAGCCTATGGAAGAAGACCTTACCAGCTCCGGCCCCTGTGATGTCACATCTGGGCTCCAAACTATGGCTGAAGACCTTCATGAGCCCGACCCCTTTGATCTCACTTCCTGTGTTCCCCTTTAAAAGCCTCAACCTTTCCCCTATTTCCTCAGTTCTGTTTTGTACTCAGTTTTGTGCACAGCAGTGCCATCATTTAAACTACAATTTGCAGCCAGGAAACCAAATATACGGGTGGTTGCCCCAAACCTTGCTATGGCTCATTGTGGCTTTTGTGACTATATATATATATATATATAAAAGATATGGTTACCCTATTTTTAATGGTTTATAAGTTCTTTTTCATTTCTGTAACAGTCTGTGCGATGCACTGAGGTTAAGTTAGCTTGACATTCAACATTTGTTTGAGATTCACACTTTATACTTTTACTTCAGTGTCTGATGCATGCGGAATTCATGTTGTAACATTACCCACTGTACTGTCATTAAACCTGCCTACAAGGTGGTCTAAAAGTTAGTAGGCATTTCTAACTACAAGAAGCACACTGCAACTGCTGTTGGTCTTTTTCCAGTGCTAATCCGCAGCTCTGGTGCAAACTGCAACAGCCCTAAACCTGAAAGTTAGTCTTGTTATTGTAAATACGCACTACAACCAGATTGGATCGGGATCAGCAAATGACCTAAAGTGCTTTTGAATGCCAATAAATTTCAATAAACTTATTTATATGCCTCATAGTTTGTGTCCTGAATTGAGAGCATTTATTGGTAAGCAAAGCAGCAGATCAATATAATCAAATAATTATCTGAAGTGGTAACATCTATTAATATATTCTGAATGATAGCATCATAGACAATAATTTAATGATAATTTAAACATGGCTGAAGAAAAGGTCTTTCCAAAGTGGACCACTAAAAGCTGTGAGAGGAAGGTTAATATTTAAAATTTGAAGACCAAAATGAAAGAGAGGTCAGGCAACAGACCAAGTTAAAAACCAAAAAAAGCAACAAAACCAGATCATCAAAAGTAAAACCTTAAAGCAAGATTCATAGTCAGACTAACACAGAAGCAATCTTGATCTACGTCCTTTCTCAGTTTTAACATGAAGGCACGAGATTTTGATTGGATATAGTAGTTATTTTATGTTGTTGCGTTGATGGTAATATTTGTAGAAAGAAAAAGTGATAATGTAGAGGATCAATTTGCTATTACAAGCATACTACATCCTTGAAAAGAATCATGCTCAAATCAAAATAAATTTCTTCCCACTGTCTGTATGGTGGAAGAATAAATTGCAATAACCCCTCTGGGCTTCCTGGGATGATTTTGCCCTATTGCATACTTCAAAATGCCAGAATATATGGGTTTATTAGGAAATTACCAGAAATATTTATTAATTAATTAATGAATGTTCTGCCCCAGGTGAAAATTTGGCAGGGCACAAGGACAGAAGATACTCTGGCCACCAAGGGGGCACACCTCCTCAACGTGGTGCCAGTGGGTTAGTGTTCAATTGGAATCAGTCCGATCTTCTTTGTAAAATACCAGAGTGTACCCTGTAGATGACTTGCAGGAGCCTCACCTGGGAAGTGAGTGAGGGCTATTGGGTCAAAGGTTGGTCCAGTTAAAGATGTTAGTCCAGAAGAGTCAGAAGGCAAAAGGAAGGCAAAAGAGAATGACAAGTTCAAAAGAAGAGGAGAACACTGCATGTTGGGACATTGACTGGGAAAGGAAGAGACTTGGCAGATTTGATGAATGAGAGGAAGGCACGAGTATTGAGTGTGCAGGAACTGAGATGGAAGGGGAA
This sequence comes from Polypterus senegalus, assembly GCF_016835505.1. Classification (NCBI taxonomy): domain Eukaryota; kingdom Metazoa; phylum Chordata; class Cladistia; order Polypteriformes; family Polypteridae; genus Polypterus; species Polypterus senegalus. Next base: position 38,539,229 of record NC_053161.1, read on the forward strand.
TAAACCAAGAGAATTGGCAAGAGGCTATAATCTGCTGTACAGTTGATTGAATAATCAAGGTGTAATGCTTCAGCTGGGGTTACTCCCCAGTTTATGAATAAATTAAATTTTTTGTCTTTTTTGTTCATGTTTTATCCTTTAAATATTATTTCTTAAGTTTATATAGTTATTTATGTTTACTGTTTGTATAATTATGTATTTTTGTCAGTTTTGATTACTGTTTAGCTTTTATGTATGAGTATGTTCTGCCTTGTTACATAGGTTTTGTGAGTGGTTCCCCAAAAGGCAGGACCACTTATCACTGCTGGGGCACAGCTTTCAGTCCCATATTGGCAGTTGTCCCTTATGGTACATTGTATGGGCTTGGTGTTCTCCTCTTTATATGTATAGCTATTCTTTTGATTTTCTGACTTTTTCACATGTTTATAAAGCTTCTTAAAAATTCTGACTTTTGATTAATGTATTGGAGCTTGGTTACTGTGGATTGCCTTTTTGGGCAACTCTTTGTGCCTCATTTTTGGTCTTTGAGTTTTTTCATTGTTATTAATATTTCTGTAAATAAATATTTTATTTGCCCTGTTTATACAAGCCAAGGTTTTTAATCACCCTTCCCATTTTGGGGCTATTAAAAGTTTGCTAAGGCATTTTTTTCCCAACTTTTACAGTTTAAGGCCTGCTAGGCCTGTGCCTGAAGAAAGTATTCAGGAGTGGCTGAATTGAGGTGGCCCTCTGTGGGCAGCCTAGTTATGATAATGGCCTGCTCCCTAGTCTGTTTTGGAGGCCTCACCTTATTTTGCTTCAGTAGAAACACCCTACCACAACATAAGGGAAGATGGTGTAAGTACAGTAATCCCTCCTCGATCGATAGATGAAAATCCGCAAAGTAGAAACCACATGTTTGTATGGTTATTTTTATATATTTTAAGCCCTTATAAACTCGTCCACACTGTTAACATTATTAGAGCCCCCTAGACATGAAATAACACCCATTAGTCAAAAGTTTAAACTGTGCTCCATGACAAGACAGAGATGACATTTCTTTCTCACAATTAAAAGAATGCAAACATATCTTCCTCTTCAAAGAAGTAAACATCAGCGGCAGAGAATGTCAGAGAGAGACCGCGAGAGTAAAGCAAACAATCAAAAATCAATACCGTGCTTTTGTGCTTTTAAGTATGCCGAAGCACCACGGTAAAGCAGCATTTTGTAGAGGAGTGTCCATATCCTTTAGGCAAACAGCCCCTCTGCTCACACTCCCTAAGTCAGGCAGAGAGAGTGAGAGAGACAGAAAAAAGAAAACAATCAAGCACCGCTCGGGAAGCACATCGTATATCATTGAGGAGTTTTATTTAATATTTAATACATGCTCTGATTGGGTAGCTTCTAAGCCATCCGCCAATAGCATCCCTTGTATGAAATCAACTGGGCAAACAAACTGAGGAAGCAAGTACCATAAATTAAAAGACCCATTGTCCGCAGAAATCCGTGAACCTGCGAAAAATCCGTGATATATATTTAGATATGCTTACATTTAAAATCTGCGATGGAGTGAAGCCGCGAAAGTCAAAGCGCGATACAGCGAGGGATCACTGTATAGTCTTGTCAGTGTAAAATAGGAAGAGTGATAGGGTAATGCTTGGGTCAAGCTGAGCCTTGAAGAGACTGTAGTTAATGTTATTTGTGCATATGGTCCTCAAGTGGACTGTCAGGAGAAGGAGGCTTTCTGAACAGAAATGGAGAGCTTAGGACTATACAAGAGGGAGAAATGATGATTATATGTGGTGATCTAAATGGGCATGTGGGAGAAAGTAGAGAAATTATAGAGAGGGTACACGAAGTATGGGGTGTATTGGAGAAAAACGAGGGAAGGCAAGAGGATAGCAAATTTCGCCGTGGCATTTAATTTGGTAAAAGTTACTTTTTTAAATAAAAGGTAAATCAGCTTGTGACTTACAATACTGGAGGAGTACTAAAACCAGCTCTGAGTTCTAGATTTTAAAACAGAAGAGACAAATGTGTTTAAAGCCCTTGATTTGTTGAAGACTGAACCTGATTGGATTTTACCAATTGTTATGAAAGACATGAACGATGTCACCTGTAAACACTAATTGAGCAGTCACTTGAAAAAGGAGAAGTTCTCGAGGACTGGAAAATTGCAAATGTGTCTCCAATCTTCAGAAAATAAGACAAAATGGATCCAGGTAATTACAGACCAGTAAGTCTTACTTCTGTGCCATAAAAGGTATGGAAATTATAATAAAAACTAAATTTAAAAAGTGCCTATGAACATAATATACTAAATAACACCCAACATGGGTTTATGAGTGGAAGATCTTGTCAAAACAATCTTTTAGATTTTTTTGAACAGGCATCTGCAATAGGTGACAAAAGCAAAGCTTACAGCCTAATTTACCAAGACTTCCAAAATGCCTTTGGTAAAAACAATTTTTTTAATTAACTTTCGTCAATATCGGATTGAATTTTGATTCCGTGTTTGGACTTACATTGTGACAATGCAATGTATAACTGCCCATGAGTGAATATCGTTTCTTTCTCTCTAATAAATAAACCAATTTTTTCAAATGTTTGTCCCTGTGATTTGTTAATTGTCATAGCAAAAGCTATTCTAATAGGAAAATGTAAACGTTTTAATATGAATTGTATATCAAGATCTCCTTTTTGTGTCTAATGCTAGCCGGGAAGATGTACTACGTTACCTTTCTTGTCACCTGTTACAATACATTTGGATTTTGGTATTGTCTGAATTGTGCGTTTTGTCTTTGTCTGGCAATTACTTTGTGACTTTGTTCTCTTACTTTTTTGTCATCAGATGTTTCTTGCCACTTTAAATGTAGCTATTTGTATTATTCTGGATAACTACTTTTTCTATTATTATTTTTAGTTCTTAGTTTTGTATTTGTTTTTGAGCGATAAATGTATCTTGGTTGGTTTTGGCCTTCCTATCTTGGGGAGTTGTTCATAACAACACCATACGCTGCTGGCGTACATATACAGTAGCTAATGGAATACAACCTCATAATTAATTGAAGAAATGGGTATTTAGTAACCTGGCATTCTAGTTGTTTTAGTTGTAGCTTATAGTCAGGACAGCCTAATGTTTCTACTTGCCGTGTCTCAGAAAAACTGCCTTGTGAATATCATGATTTTCAGGACATTATTAATAAAAGTTGGTTGCCTAAACTACCATCCCATAGATCCAACAGCTATACTAATAAAATGTTACCTGGTTCCTTCTACTGTAGAAAAAACATGCACTTCATTTCTAGTCCACAGACATAATCTGTGGAAGATAATCTTGCTGAAAATCTAGAGAATGGGTTAATTAGACCGACAAACAGTTCTGTTAGGGTGGTACGTTAAGCTGGCATATTAAGACCTTGCATTGATTATTGGCAGATCAATAAAATCACCATAAAGAACAACTATTCCTTCTGTTAATTTCCTCCTTGCTCAAATCAGGTTTCTAACAGAGCCCTTTTTTTACTGAATTAGATTTACAAAGTGCTTATAATCTAATCGGTATACACAAAGAATATGAGTGGAAAACAGCTTTTAACATTGCCATAAGTTACTACAAATATGTAGTCATGCTATAAGGATTGCCACAACACCAGTAAATACAGTGGGATGCAAAAGTTTGGGCAACCTTGTTAATATTCATTATTTTCCTGTATAAATCATTGGTTGTTACGATAAAAAATGTCAGTTAAATATATCATATAGGAGACACACACAGTGATATTTGAGAAGTGAAATGAAGTTTATTGGATTTACAGAAAGTGTGCAATAATTATTCAAACAAAATCAGGCAGGTGCATAAATTTGGGCACCGTTGTCATTTTATTGATTCCAAAACTTTTAGAACTAATTATTGGAACTTAAATTGGCTTGGTAAGCTCGGTGACCCCTGACCTACATACACAGGCGAATCCTATAATGAGAAAGAGTATTTAAGGGGGTCAATTGTAAGTTTCCCTCCTCCTTTAATTTTCTCTGAAGAGTAGCAACATGGGGGTCACAAAACAACTCTCAAATTACCTGAAGACAAAGATTGTTCACCATCATGGTTTAGGGGAAGGATACAGAAAGCTGTCCCAGAGATTTAAGCTGTCTGTTTCCATAGTTAGGAACATATTGAGGAAATGGAAGACCACAGGCTCAGTTCAAGTTAAGGCTCAAAGTGGCAGACCAAGAAAGATTTTGGATAGACAGAAGCGACGAATGGTGAGAACAGTCAGAGTCAACCCACAGACCAGCACCAAAGACCTACAACATCATCTTGCAGCAGATGGAGTCACTGTGCATCGTTCAACCATTCGGCGCACTTTACACAAGGAGATGCTGTATGCGAGAGTGATGCAGAGGAAGCCTTTTCTCCGCCCACAGCACAAACAGAGCCGCTTGAGGTATGCTCAAGCACATTTGGACAAGCCAGCTTCATTTTGGAATAAGGTGCTGTGGACTGATGAAACTAAAATTGAGTTATTTGGGCATAACAAGAGGCGTTATGCATGGAGGAAAAAGAACACAGCATTCCAAGAAAAACACCTGCTACCTACAGTAAAATATGGTGGTGGTTCCATCATGCTATGGGGCTGTGTGGCCAGTGCAGGGACTGGGAATCTTGTCAAAGTTGAGGGACACATGGATTCCACTCAGTATCAGCAGATTTTGGAGACCAATGTCCAGGAATCGGTGACAACGCTGAAGCTGCGCCGGGGCTGGATCTTTCAACAAGACAACGACCCGAAACACTGCTCAAAATCCACTAAAGCATTCACGCAGAGGAACAAGTTCTGGAATGGCCATCTCAGTTCCCAGACCTGAATATAATTGAAAATCTGTGGTGTGAGTTAAATTTTATCATAGGTATATTAGCAATAACTGATTTACCTATAAAGTTTGTAGTAATGACCAAGTTAAATGTTTATGCTGGTCAACAGGAAACAGTATCAAAAGCATCCTTGAAGAAAATCTTACATTACTTGTGTTGCATAATCCACATGTGAAGTCAAGTTGTATGTTCAAAACATCCCAAACTCAGATATCTCTCTATTATAAAAAAAAATCCTGTGGGAGGGAATGACTAGGAGACGATATGTGATCTTCACATTAAGATCACGGAAGACAAATAAAAGACCTGTGAGACGAAAGAGAATGGCCAACGGAGCGTCTCGTGGGGATATTGATTCTTGCAAGACATGCCCTACTTACAAGCAATATCAGAGCACGACCATAAAAAAAAATCAGTAGTGTAAAGGCATGCAGCAGACACAGATACAGGGGTCTCAGTGCATATGAAGCGTATAAAGGACAATACATTATAAATGAAACAGCGACGATTAAAAGATCACATTAGTGCAAACAAAAGGAAATTAATCATCAGGACCAGGTGTAATTGAAAAAATAGCAGGACAAAGCGAGGTCAGAAATAAAAGGCAAAGAGCAGAAAACGTCTTTTCACATTCGCATCATTCAATGCACAAAACATAGATTTACACAATAACGGACCATACGCTATGAGAATCTGTGGTCCCACAACAGTTAAAGCAACGACAAGTTTAATTTCAAAGAAAACACAATTAGGTCATTATGATCATGGAGAAGTGAGCACAACGCGAGCAGCAGAGACACGAAGCGGCAAAAAGGACACTGTGACAGCAGCTGCCCCCCCTTCACAACAGAAGCAGTGTTACACGTCCTGCAAGAAAGAGATTTAAATACGCCTGGAGCCGGAAATGAAGGACAATTATTGTTATTACAACGTCACGCGAGAAAAAGCAGAGAGACATTATTTAAAACAAGCCCATAAACATCTAACCTAACAGTTTGTTGGATTGCTTTTGGCAGACCCGCATCATGTGCTCCCAGCTCTTAAAACAACGACATGCAACAAGCAAAACAGGCAGCTTGCAAGCAGCAAACAGACAGCAGATGATCCGACGGCATATCCTTAGCGTGTGTTCAGCCACCCCCAAGCAACGCGAGCAGCATTATACGTCTGGCGAGAAAGAGATGTAACTATGCACGGGGCTGGAAATAAAGGACAAGTATTGTTTTCACAAAAGTTTTTAAAGTAAAAGTGAAAATAATGCATATGTAACAATTCCCATGAAAATAACAATCTCTTTAAATTGTATATCCAGTAAACCAAACACAGGGGTGGGTGGGCGAAGCAAGCAGGGGGTGGAGCCCCCTAGTTTTTGCTAAAATATTGTAAAATAAAGCACCCCCTGACAACACTTGTGATTAAAAATGGAATGTCCTCAGACGAGTACAAGTATCTGAATTGTGTCATTTTTGGTGGAGTTTTCCTTTAGATAACTTTCATTGAGAATTTTGTTACTGAAAGACCAAATTAGAAAATTACAAGTCTGGGTCTGGATTTTTTTTAATTTATAGTTTTGAATAAAGGTAGGATAGCCCAAAAGTGTCTTTTAAAACAAAATGCCAATGCAATTTCACTAGCTGAGAATTAAGAATGTCATTCTTGTATTGCATCCTGACAACATGGCCCTTCATGGTACTTTATGCTCGAGCACCAATGAATTTAACTGTTCATTAATCGTAGCATCATATTTTATTAGGTACATATATTCACAGGTTACACATAAAGGAAAATACTTATCTAAAGAAAATAACTTATTGTTGAGTAACTTTGGAAATTCCCAGTTAGAAACCATTACAAATATATGTAATAAAGCAGATTTATTTGTTTAACTTTCATTAAGAGCTACTAACTTAAAAGCAAAATTTCACCACAACAGAAACCAAATATGAACACTGTAAAATCCATAACCAGAAAAATGCTGAATGACAAGTTTTTGAAAAAAAAATTATTTTAATCAGTTTAATTTTTCATATTCTGACCTGTAGCTTATTAAAATAAGTATGATTTTTCTTTTATATGTGTTCAAAGTCTTAATCTTGTGAATATGTAAGTAGTCACCAGGGCTTCACACCGCCTTATACAAAGTGGCTGGTAATCATCAGGTAGGTATTGTCCCACATCTACAAGAACTGAAGTAGGGTCATTAACTGAGTCAATTCTATTATTTGCTTTTACTTTGTTATAAAGGACTCAAATTTAACAGGTAAATATTTTTAGTAATGCAAACATGAAGTATGTTGTTTCTTGAGTCTTCTGTCACTTTATGTAACAAGTCAGAAAAACATTGGAAAATGAAGGTGGCAGGTATGTGGCCTATGGCTATATTCTGAATACAATTTCTTTTCTTATTTAAAAGGAAAAATTAGCCCCTTCAGTGAGGTTTACCAGGCTATCTTCTACTTAGTTAATGAACATCTTGATCAAGTAACCATTAAATAATTAAGCTTGGGAGTATTACATTTAATAGGCCCTCAGGAATGATCCACAACAGATATATTATTTGAACTTTAATAATTTTATTGCCTTCACAGGGGACATATTTACCCAATGCACTGTATGACAATATTATAAGGACACTGTCTTTTGGCTAGACTGCAACAGATCTTGCCCAGTAATTTCAGAACTTTAAAAAAAATACTATCACCACTTTAATACAAAAATAATTTGGAAGGATTGATTTGAAAATGGGAAAAGGTAACAATTATTTCCACACTGGGAAGGAAAGAAGATTTAACAATGTTTCGCTGTATAACCTTCATTGGGTATGTTACTGAAAAAGAAAGAACAGGTAACAAGTATAGGAGAGGAATGAAGGAACAAAGCCAGGGCAGATGAAAGGAGAAAAGGTAAGCATAGGTGTGACAAAGCTAATATTTGAGAAGATGATTAGAAGGATTGAAATGGCAGTCAGTCATTAAGATCTAGAGATTCGTGTCATCCCAAGCACGGAATAAGCTTAGCTTGTTTTCCTTTGAAAAGTGTTTTTGCAGCCCTGTGAAAGAACACGAACAGAGAGATCAGTGTGGCTATAATCAAGAGATGTTAAGATGTCTTTGATTTTAATGGGTTGAATGTGCTCCCTGAAACATTCTGTTGACTGTCTCCCTGTTTCACCTTTGTAGATGGATGGACATTTCTTACAAGAAATGCAGTAAATAAGAATTGTAAACTCCCAAGAGGCCCATTACTTAAAATTAAATTTATGAGTGGGTCCATATTCAAGGGTATTGTTGGTGACATATTTGCATGTGACACAGCAAGCTCTTGTTACAGTTCAGAGTGCTTGGTGGGGAATTTGGCTCCCCTCTGTGAAGAGAGCTGATTTATTTGAAAATGATTGCACATGGTTAGCATGGCCAATAGGAGAAAACTGAACTACAAAATAGAACTACTGTAGTAATGACTTTAAAGAAATTAGTTGACTTTTAAATGCCTGTTATTGCTGCACAAAGTGTTAAACCTAAGAAAATACCCTTATTTATTTTTAATAGATAATCATATAAATCAGTTTAATAGTCTGCTACTGTTTCTGGACATGGGATATACCAAAAAGAATTGTGTTTTTGAATAGATTAAAAATTCCACTAAGTTAGTATTGTTACAGTTAAAATACATTAAAATGTTTTTGATACATGTGATATATACATGCATCCAATTTTTATGCCTTTTGATTGTTCCGTTCCACTGTCCCAGCAGGGTACAACCTATCCTACATATAAGATGTAATACAATTTAAAAACAGCATGAGTGTCCAATGAAGTCAAAATCAAAAGGCACTCAAGACCTGAGGTAATAATTGAAACCGCTGCTCTTCCTTGAAGATGGAAAAATTTATTCCATTTGCTTAATATGGGACAGCACAATATTGCTGCTTATACAGTACTTCATAGCTCCAGGAATTTGTTTTTAAATTAGGAGCCCATTACTGTCTTTTTGGAGTTTGTACATTCCTGAATAGTCTAAGTTTCTAGTTGTCATTCTCTGCTAACTGGAGTTTCCATCCAAATTTTGTGCATGCAAAACTGAATAGGCAACTCTAAATTAGGCCTGTCTGACTGAGTGTGGGTGTTTAGGTGTAAGTCTGCCTAGCAACGCTTGTAGAATAGGCTCAAACCGCCTACAGCCTTGGAATGGTTTTACTGAATCAGTGGGTCCCAACCTGGCATTTCAGGGGGTATGTCTAAGAGGAACGTTGCGTTGCGATGGATCAAAACTGGGTTAGGTCCATTGTAGGATTTTATTGTTGTGCTATTTGTCTCTTGCTATGTGCCATTTATTAGTTTGTGCTTCTGTTCTATGATATGAAAAGAATCAATTGTCACCTGTGAATGAGTGGAAGAATGTACATTATCACTGGTTTCTTGCTGCGGCCTGAGCATTCGTAAAGACGAATTACTTTTGTTAAGAGAATGGAAAGTGGACCTTACAATGACCCATGAAAAAATTGGCAATGTGTAGTATTGATTTCTGTGCAAGTTCTTATAGTGAAACATGACTGGTTTCATGGTTTGCCATAGCGGACAAGTGGTGCTTTCACTCAACTCTCTGTTCTCTCCAGCTGGCAGTCTTGACAGTAGCTCAGTAATTTTAACCGTGTGCCGCATCTGTTTCTGATCTGCAGAGCAAGAGAGTTTCATTGCTTGGCATTGCGTCAGCACCCGTTGCTTCACAGAGGTCACCATTCCCACCAACCCCTCGATTGTTGATCATGTGTCATTTCTCTTAATGGCTTACGGGACACCCTAACCCCTGCATCGTCAATCGAGTGTCAAATCTTCACGGGGGACATATTTAATAGATTATTGAGTTTTATAAAGGTAAATTACTCACTTCCTATTTAATTTTATCCTTTTTTTTTAAGTTCAGTTTGTTCACCCACATTATGTGGTTCAGTTTGTGGTAAAGGAAAGTTTGTAATTTAATAAGTTATTTTTTTTTTAAATATCACCCTATAATGTAATATATACTTATATAAAAGTTTACTTATAATAGTACATTTTTTGGATGAAAACTAATCAAAAACTTAAAATAAAAAAAAAAACAAAAATTAAAATTTTGACAGTTAAGCCCAAAGAAAAAAAACATTGCTTTTAATGTTGCAGTAAATAAAAGAATAATGAAACAGTTAATTTCCAAGAACAAAGTAAATGACAAACATGGTAATATTTACAAAATTTCTATGTACCTTTTGTAAAATATGAGTCCCTGTTTTTTTTTTCTACCAGTTATTAAGTATTCGGTCCCAGACAATGTTTTAAAATAATGCAGCAATTTCCTGGATTACAACTGTCTGAAACAACTAATTATCGTATTTCTACACATCTAAATATGAATTTTCTGGATTGTCAGAATTACATTTTTTAGATACATCGGATTTATTTTACAGTAAAGACACATTTGGAGTGATATGTCATATTGACTAAAATATTGCTTTAGATGGAGAAATATTGCAGAAGCATTAATCCCTTTGAGAAAGTGCATGCCCTAAACTCTGGTTGAAAAAGCCCTCTGAATATCTGAATAGTTACAAAAGATACACCATGTATGAAATGGGAATGCTTTTATTTAATGCATACATCTCCTAAAATGGTGCTCTTGAAATTTGGTGAAAAAAACAAGCAAATAAGTTAACAGAAGAGCAAGGTAAGTGAAAGCAAAAGGCTAGAGGGAAAAGATTGATGAGGCAAAGTAATTTTTAGATTCAGAAAATAATCTACATTGTACAGTAGTCAACAGGAACCTTAAAGAAGTAATTATTGTGTCATTACAGTATTTTGAATATTGCAAGGTTACTTGTTTATCATCATAATAGGCGATGATTTAACCACATGCTTGCTTTGTTAAAAGTGATTAAACATACAAAAACATGTCCAAAGATATAACAGCATGCAACATATCCAAGTATTCATTTTAGAGAAAAAAAAAATGGTGTAAATAACCAGGGGCCTCATGCATAACGCCGTGCGTAGAATTCACACAATAACATGGCATATAGACAAAAGTGGAAATGTTCGTATGCACAAAAAAGCCAGATGCATAAATCTGTGCGTTCACCAACTTCCACGTTCTTCCGCTCCATAAATCCCAGTCAGCGTGAAAATTAACGCACGTGCACGTGCCTGCTGTCCCACCCCAACAACTCCCAAAATTACGCCTCTTTGAATATGCAAATCAATATAAATTGCCTTTAAGCTCAGCCTTCTGTGAAAAGACAATGGCAAAAGCGGGGAGAAATAAAAGAATTTCAGCGAATACCAAGTGTAAGCAAAGAAATACATACTATTTGTTGGTTTAAGCAGTGGTATAAACAACAAAAGGAAGTTGATCGAGTGACATAGTGTGTCGGAGAAACTCGAAAGCTCAAGTTCACAAAGTCGCACAGTGCCCGAAATAAAAAAGAAGTCATATCAAAGTTGCCGTGAAAAGGCAAGTCGTAGCCCACCTTTTGAGTTTCATATGGAAGCTTATTAGGGTACAGAGAAAAAAATTTAGACACACAGTGGGAAAAAAACACAAAGTGTCAATTTGAATCTCGAAATTTCCACTTTAATCACATAGTTTATTTTGTCATTAATGTAGTACATCATAAACTTCATCCTAAAATCATTTCATTTACTAGTTTCTCAAATCCCTTTGTAACTAAAGTAGCACGTTAAATGCTTTGTTTTGTATTTGATCTTCTATGTGCTCTATGTGTGTGAATCACTACGTGCTTCCGGGCTTTCTCTTCTTCCAACAGGACACAGAATCCATTACATTCATAATATTAAGGCTCTCTGAATAATTAAAATACTGAGATATATACGTGATATCATTTTCATGATGAGAGGAGTTAAAGCATGTATTAAACATGGGAACGCTATGGCACAGTGATAGTTCATGTCTAACGCAAGATGCCTGCTGCACTGTGCGCGACCTTTGACTTTATTGTAGCTGTACTGTTTCTTTTAAACGTACTAACCTCCAATTCCTGTCCTTACTTTTCTTCCTCCAAATACCCAATTGCCACACAATCAGCTCTGTAATAGACGTTAAGTCTAAGTGTAGAACGCCGATTCTTCAAAATTTTTAAGGAACATTGAAATATCTTTGTTTAATTATTCTATCTATTTATCCATCCAGTGTCGCGCCAGCCCCAGCAAGAATACAGCGTGAGGCAGGAACAATCCATGAACAGAGCGCCAGCTCCTTGCTAGCGCAGCGACACTGTGTCCTCACATGTTTAATTATTAACAATATAGATTATTTAAATGTTTACGTTTTTTCTGTATAATATAATAAACATATTTTGCTGCATTTCATCTTAAAAATGATATCGTCATCATATGTAAATACGTGCTTTATAAAGTGGCTCAGGTTGTGCAATATTATAACTGTAGTACAAGTTTACAGTGAGGTAATTGTACTAATAAGTAGTACTTCATGGACTGATTGAGTGCGTTTATAGTTCTTGGGATGAAACTGTGTCTGAACTGTGAGGTCTGTACAGGAAAAGCTTTGAAGCGTTTTCCATGTGACAGCAGTTCAGCATGGCTGAGGCAGCGTGTGCTTGATGCTGTATAGCGATAATTCCCTTTCCGATCAGCTGCTGTAGATCTGTGATTCCCCACTCAGATAAAGTCATATAAATATTCCGAGTGGTGCAGTGAGAGTAATATGGAAAAAGATGATCTGCTGTAGCAACCCCTAATGGGAGCAGCTGAAAGAAGAAGAAGAAGGTGCAGTGAGAGTAACAACGCTAAAGCAGCTATGGTATTTGGAATAGTTTGTCCTTTCTGTGGACCAGTATATTGTTACAGGTTAATTACAGTCAGATGCATTAAACTAATAGACGATATGCAGTTAATTTCAGTGTATTTATTAAAAAAGGAAGGGTAAACACACAGGAGCATTAGCACTGCTTTGATGCTGGGTGCCGCCAGTTTGCAAAACCGAGTGGAGAACTTGCGTACGCCTGGGTTTTAGCTAGCATGAAAATGTGTGTGGCTTTATGCCAAGTTTAGGTTTAATACATCATGATTTGAGCATGGAAACATTTTTGTGCGTACACACCATTTATACATGAGGCCCCAGGTCTTTGGAAGAATCCTGATTCTAACCCCAGCTCTTTGCTTGTTACAATGCCTGCTGTCACCTGTCAGTAATTTTAATGCTCCTTTAACACTAGAATTACAAGAACTTACGAAAAAACTCATAGATCGGTCCCACCTTAAAACGCTTCGCACCTCTCTGTCAGCATCTTTTGTCCTTTAAATGTAATGATAAGCAGCATACAGCAAGCAGCCTGCTATCACATCCCCCACCCCGCACAGTTTTCTAAGCTCAAGTCTGTTTACCTGCGTGTCAGTTGCTTAGAGTTGTATAGAGTGAGAAGTCAAGCAAAATGACACCTTTTTATAAATACTATATCGTTATTTGGAACACATGCATTTCATGTGTGTTCTGTGTCTACAACGATCTATGTAAACACATCGTTAAAACAGAAACGTTTTTCATGTTTTAGTAATAATTGACAAAATGTAGACATGAAGTGTATAATGTGTGAAGCCTGAATTCCAAATATCAAAGAAACACTTCCACAAAAGGTACAAATATAACAGAACAAATGCGCTTCCGTTCAAAAATATAACTGCAGAAAAACACATAGTTGCTACAACAGTTTCGGTGGCACAACGGTATCAACTGTTGACTGGTAAACAAAGCTTCACAGGTTCAATCCCAGACAAGTACGTTTTCAGAAGTGAGCTGCTCGTGTTCTTACTATTTTAGAATAAAAACATACATTTGATTCCAGTCTGTAACAGCCGATGTAATTTATGATACTTGTAAAGGGTCGCTGTGTTTTTTTTTTTTTATTCTCTCAGCCACGTTCACGATCCCAACTCCCCCCCCCCACATTTGACACTGCTGTTTTTACATAGACACGCGATATCAGAGGTGTGCTGAAATCATGACGACGGTTCCACATTGGATCAAAACTGCACTTTTGCCATCGCTGTACTTTGTATATGTACATGGGAAGCTCTGCACTCTACTTGTGACTATAGGAAGTAAGTAAATAAATAAAGGTAAATGGGTAAATAACATTCGATCTGGCTTTTATTTAAGTAACATATAAATATTAATGTTTTGGGTTCATGCACCATCCTTTGTATGTAAGAGCCAGATCGAACTGGATATTCTCTGATATGGAGGCATAAAAGCTGACACACAAACGCTGGTGAATCTGCCTTCTTCGTATCTCACCGTCACTTTATTTTTTTTAATTCAGTTTTATTGAGTGTTCCTGCTGCACTGAATAAGCTCACAACTTCTGGTCGAAGCAGCACAGAGAAAAAAAGAAATAGACAAATATATGGGACATTGGGTATAAAATTAATCAGAAAACATCATTGCACTAATGCAATATTATTTGAAATCGAACAGCGTCAGATCGGGTGTGCATTTACGCTGGGGCTGTTACTTAGAGTCAGATCAGTACAGGTGGGGGGGTGTGTTAGAGTTTTTATTGAGAGAATAAAACAAGCTTATTCAGTGCAGCCCCACAGTTTTAATGTCTGATTCATGTTCAAGCGTCCAGACACACACACACCCTTCCAATCTGACGCCATTTTCAAATAAAGACGTGGTACAAACTTGTTTTGTTACACCCCCTCTTTATTTGAAAACCGTGTCAGATCTTGTGCGCGAACGAGATTGGGAAAACTGTGGATGTGAGTGTTGTACGTGACTGAGAATGACTGTGGATGTGAATTTTTTTATTCAGTTTTATTCTTGAGTGTTCCTGCTCACGCTGAATTAGTATGCGCCTTCTGATCCATGGAACAAAGCTAAGAACTGCTGATTCCCAATCAAGAGCTTCTGGGATGGATGCTGGCAGCTTGTCAAGTTTACTGTTTTGAGTTGAGAGCTGCTCTTATTGTTAATATTATACAATAAAAACATGCATTTGATTTGTATCTGTAACAGCCTCTGTAAATGTATAGTACTTGTCAAAGTTAGCGTCTTTTTTTTAGTTTTATTGTCACACGCTCACGCTCCCACAACACCTCCTGCCCCCAAACCCCCGATCTGATGCTGTTTTACAGGAAATTCTCAAATGTCATATATACCTAAGTTTTTCTTTTTTTGTCAGTACGGCTTTGACATTATGGATCAGAAGGTGCATACTAATTCAGCGTGAGCAGGAACACTGGTAAGAATAGGAACGGAAAACGGTGAGAAAGGAATTCAGTATAACAAAGGCTTAGGAAACCACCGTTGCAGTATAACGAAAATAGCAAGGAGCGAAACCAATGCCAATGGTCGAGAGAGTACCTTCCTGTAGCAGGCTACGGAAAACATAGACATATATAAATAGACGCCACATTCACTGTGTTGCTCAGTCAACACGGTAAGTCAGCTTGGCCGCCCTATTGCGAGTGGTAAAAGTGCCATTTAAACTAATACAGGTAGACGTGGAAACCGGGTTTTCTGATGAAAAAACAATAACATTTTAAACAGTATCGCTTACATGCAACAGATTTTGGCCAATTGTTTACATGCAATTATTTATATCCATTTATACACTAATAATGGCAATTTTTAAATAATAATAATAATAATTATTATTATTATTATTATTATTATTATTATTAAATAATTCTGCCTGTATAAGTAACATTTCTCAGATTGCTTTCTTCACTCTCTGAAACATTTCTAGACTTCGTCCTGTTCTTACGCAACACAGTACTAAAGTATTGGTTAATGCCCGAGTCACCTCATGTATAGATTACCGTAATGGTATTCTATCTGTCATCCCACAAAAACGTATCCATCGCTTACAATTTAATTAAAATTCTGCTGGCAGGATAATAACCTGCTGTTCTAAATCCACTGAACATATTACACCTATTCTCTCTCAACTTCACTGGCTCCCTGTTAACTACAGAATACAATACTAAATACCGCTCTTAACATTTAAAGCTCTCCACAACCTCACTGATCTCCTACAGACTGACTCTTGTCTCGCTCACTCTGATTCTCATCTGCAGCTGTACTTTCTGTATCACACATCAAACTCTGTGCTATGGGAGCTTGAGCGTCTCTCATAGTGCTCCTCAACTCAGGAATTCTCTTCTCTCTCATATACAGCTCGATTCAATAACACATTTTAAAACTAACCTCAAAACTTATCTTTTCAAACTGGCATACCATTTGTGAATTTTGCATTGTTACTGCCAGTTATCTTTGTTTGTTTGCTAATTATTGCTGTTTGATTGGGCGCGATGGTGGACACGGAAGTAGGATTAGAGATGGTGGGCGGTGCTCTGTCATGCGTATCCTATGGTCTTAGAGTTGGTGGGCGGGGCTCTGTGAGTTGGGTGTGGCTCTCTGTCTTGCGTGCGCTCTCTGTCGTGCTTGCGCTCACTGTCTTGTGTGCCCTTAGTGAATTATATACAGTATATAGATTTTAGTCAATACTGATGCATTTTCCATGAAAAGCATACTTTTATTTTTCCTGGTAATTCTTGATTCTTTATTTAATAAGTAGTATATAAAAGAACATTGAATGCCGTGTTCCAGTACTTTTGCAGACATAGATAGAGTATACACCAGAATTTCTAAAAAGAATGAAAGAATACCACTGACTTCGCTAAAGATAAATAAAAAAATCACAGTGAGGCATTAAGTAGACATATTGCTATTGGTATAAAGGAGTCCCAATCACATTTCTTGACACACTTTTGTTGAATAATTTGTTGGCTGAAAGTCCTCATTGTTAGTGTGTCATAGAGAGGATGTTCAGCATTGTTCATAATGACACTCAGTTTTGTTTTAATTCTCTCCCTCACTACTACCTCCAGAGGGTCCAGAATTTGTCTTATTCATTTTGCCTTATTCATTAATTTGTTGATTCAGTAGGCCTCTCATGAAATGATGTTTCCAGCCCAGCACACCACTGCATAGAAAATCACATTGGCCATAACAGAGATGTAGAAGATGTGAAGGATGTCACTACCACAGGAATACAGTCTCCTAAGAAGAAAGAGTCAGCTTTGCAATTTCTTAGGCAGTTCCTCTGCGTTACTAGAACAGTCCAGGCTGTCACTGATGCAGACCCCTCAGTACTTGTAGCAGTGCACCACTTTCACATTCACTCCCAGAATAGTGACTGGGCATAGAGGCTATTTGGTTCTGTGAAAGGTAACAACTAGTTGTCTTGCTCTTGTTGATGTTAGGTTGTAGAGTTTATAGGCCTGAAAAACACATGTTATGTTCACACATTACCGAATAATAACTGTTTAAAATTAAAGGGTGTTCAACTTAAATTTCAGATTTTAAGAACAAACTGTTACTGATTCTTGACATAGATATGAATGCCATTTCAGTCTTTCACTATTCCACCTGCTGGATTTTCATAGGTAGCGTGCCATTTAACTGAGCCATCTGATGGATTTTCAAGCTAGTGTAGTCACAGTACATTAAATTTCTGAAACGGTTTGTTTGCAATGCAGTACAGGCAAAGTAACGCAAGATGACATGGTATACCTCACTCGTTCTTCGTGGCTGCATCTGTACATTTATAAATTATACAGTGTATAATAGTATACAGTATAGCATAATGTATGGTACAGTTTTATATACAGTATTATGTAAAGAAGTTCATACAGGTGCTCCGGTAAACAATTTACCATAAATATTGAGTAATTCTAATAGCTGAATCTTAGCTAATAAACTAAAAAAAAAGTGCAAGTTCACCATTTACTTCTTTTTCTGAGGTGTATACTTTAACATAGTAACTCTGTGAAATGGATTGTACAAACAATTGATACAATACAATGCCACAACTGTAATTAAATATACTTTGATAAACATTCATGTGAATATAATGACTCAAAACAAAGTCAAGGCAAAAAAGTTAAAAATGCACAGTCTTCAATTATTTCTTTACAGATTTATTTGGAAAGCTTAACTGTGAAATAAGCCTATTTTAATGTAATTGCACATCAGTGTCTAAAAAGTAATGCCCATTTTTATTTAGAAGCTTAAGCAAAATGCTGATATTGAAATGGGTTTTAGAATTGGATTCATAACTTTTAGGATCATCATATTTACTACTGCTGTGTTAATGAACATCAAAGAAATGTTAATGTGTGGCACTAAAGGCTTCATATTATAAGACATTATGCACACATTCCGTAACTTCAGCAGACCATGCAAGCCAATTGTTCTGCATATTTAAAAGCCTATAAGGCCTTTAAAAGTTGTTAGAGCATAAAGTATGAAAGATATAATGACAAGAATAAAATGTATGTCCCTCTATTCCAGTTTGATACTGTCATTCATGTATTTAACAGATGACTTTATCTAGATTAATGAACGAAAATGCAACAAAATGTGAAAGATATAATAGGGGAAAAACAGTTCTTTATTTAAGAAACAAGTAAATCAATGTTGTAAATATAATATGAACAAATTAGGTAAGTATGCAAACATGTATAAATACAATTATATACAAATATATAATATAAGGCAGTCTAATGAAGACATCAGAAAAGCAGCTAACAACTGAATAAACTAGAAATCAGAAGAGAGCAGACAGTGTGACTGATTCATGAAATAAGAGAAATGGTCCTGTTAAGCAATGGAACTAGAAATTAGATTACAACAAATTCCAATAATAGGTTACATTGTACACATTTTACAGAAGTTAACAAGGTACTTTTAAATCACAGATAAATAATGTTTCACTACATACAGTGCTCCAGGAGAAGATAAGGCTAAACTTGCAAATTAAATCTCGAAGCATTAAAATCTTTTAAGCCTACTAAACCAAAACTGAATGTTTTAAAATACTTGATATGGAACTCTTCATCTCTCTCTCTCTCTATATATATATATATATATATATATATATATATATATATATATATATATATATATATATATATATATATATATATATACTCCACTAATAATATATATTATTATATAGTGATATAAATAAGACATAATAATCAATCAGCCATTAAAACAATTGAATAATTTTCATTCTGCAGACCTTTTTTCCAATCTGTATCAGTTCTAAGCTGTATTTAATACAGATGTTTTGATGTCTTTTTCGGTTTAACTTGAAAATGACTAGTAGTGTCTATGGATTTAAAGATACGTTTGCCATTTTTCAAGTCAGAGTTATTTCTTCACAGTCATGGTATATTTTAATTTGCCACATGACATTATGTTCAAAGTGAAGCATTTTTTTATCAAATTTAAAAATACCCAACCTGTTCTTGTGTTTTTAATTGGAGGTCAGGAGTCTGAACTATCCCCATCCCCCAACAGATAATGCTTTTTTTTAAAATATATGAATAGTAAACGTGTCTCAATAAACAATTATTTTTTATGGTAAACTCATTGTAATTATAATAACAACATTTTTCAAATTTTCCACAATATGCTAAATCATATCTAGAAAAATATTTATTTTTGCAATATATAATTTTTTTTTTTTTTGTGCCTGGAACCAATTTTGTCCACTAGCAGCCTGCCATATATTCCACCTTGGGAGAACAGTATCATGGAAAAAAAATGTATTAAAGAAAATAAGAACAGGGATGAAGCACCTTATACTTATAAAGAGATAAGAAATGGATCTGAAATTAACTGAGTTCCGAATCCCTCTTCTAGCGACTTACTTTATGTTCCCAGATTGTTTCACCCAGGATGGGACTGAGAATTGTGACAACATGGATTATGTGGGTACCGTAGTGATTTGTAGGTAGGTAGGTAAATGTGACATGTAACAGTTGATGGATCTGATAGGGCTGCTACTGCAAAATATAAGCCTGCACTGATAACTGGTGAGTCAGTCCAAGTGCCAGTAATCATCCACAACAAAATAATAAACATCTAAAAGCTGTACAGTCGTGGCCAAAAGTTTTGAGATTGACACAGGTATTGATTTTCACAAAGTTTGCAGTTTCAGTGATTTTAGATCTTTTTGTCAGATGTATCTATGGCATACTGAAGTATAATTACAAGCACTTCATATGTTTCAAAGAATTTTATTGACAATTACATTAAGATTATGTGCAGAGTCAA
Source organism: Polypterus senegalus (assembly GCF_016835505.1). Classification (NCBI taxonomy): domain Eukaryota; kingdom Metazoa; phylum Chordata; class Cladistia; order Polypteriformes; family Polypteridae; genus Polypterus; species Polypterus senegalus. The sequence continues at coordinate 38,559,225 of NC_053161.1, forward strand.
TATTTGCAGTGTTGGCCCTTCTTTTTCAAGACCTCTGCAATTTGCCCTGTCAAGCTGTCAATCAACCTCTTGGCCAAATTCTGACTGATGGCAGCCCATTCTTGCATAATCAATGCTTGGAGTTTGTCAGAATTTGTGAGTTTTTGTTTGTCCAGCCGGCCTCTTGAGGATTGACCACAAGTTCTCAAAGGGATTAAGGTTTGGGGAGTTTCCTGGCCATGGACCCAAAATTTCAATGTTTTGTTCCCCGAGCCACTTAATAGTCACTTTTGCCTTATGACACGGTGCTCCATCATCCTGGAAAAGGCATTGTTCATCACCAAACTGTTCTTTGATGGTCAGGAGAAATATCTCTTGTGTCATACTTGTGTCATTCTCAAAACTTTTGGCCTCCGGGTGCTCTGGTTTCCTCCCACAGTTCAAAGACATGCAGGTTAGATGCATTGGCAATCCTAAATTGTCCCTAGTGTGTGTGTGCCCTGTGGTGGGCTGGCGCCCTGTCTGGGGTTTGTTTCCTGCCTGTGTTGGCTGGGATTGGCTCCAGCAGGCCTCTTTGACCCTGTAGTTAGGATATAGCGGGTTGGATAATGGATGGATGATGTTAATTTGGTGTAGGCCCAAAACATGTGACCCAGTGAGGCTGGAACTTGATTGCAGCATTCGCAGGTTGGATCTTGCACTGGAAACATTTTGGACAATTTTAAACGAGACACATTTTCTCGATATATAATTTTCTGAGTTAAATAATTGTATGCTTTGCGCATATGGAGTGAATTCTCTGGATTGCTATCTTCCACTCCTTTTCTGAGATGTTGAGTGAGAGATCCTTTTCCCACTGTCCTCTTGGATCTTAGGAGGGACTGTAAAATGATTTTATATATTGCAGAAATGCTGTCTAAGTCGTCGAAACTGAGCAATATTTTTCCAGCATAGAGGGAGGTGGGAGGTGAGGAAAATTGGACAGGTTCTGTTTAACAAATTTTCTAATTTGAAGGTAATGAAAGAAATGTTTTGCTGGAAAGTTAAATTTGGAGTGTAATTGTTCGTAGGATGTGAGGACATTGTCTATTTACAGATCTCAAACTGATTTAATCTCAAATGTTTTATAGACATTGTAATAAACAAACAAAGACAGATAAAGGGTTGGGGTTTCCGGCCCCGTATACTGTAAGGAAATAAGCAAACCAATATTGAACTTGTACACAATCGTTATGCTCTGACAGGTGGTCATCACATCACACAGTCACAGTTGCAGGGGGAACTTAAATAAGGAGGGACCAGAAATTGGATGACATGCTGGAAGGGAACCGCGGTGGTGTGTGGGAGGAATAACGTCATCGTTACGGAACCAGGAAGGGATGGAATGTGGAAGTGGCTAGCATTGCTTTCCAGGCGTCCAGGATTTTATGGCGGCATTGAATCTGTCTTTCTATGGGAACAAAAGATAGGTTAGTGCCTCGCCTCAATCCTCTGGCGCGGTGTGATACGGGGCTCGTCAGGTCTTTCCGCGGCTCCCCATGCGGCGCGTGACTGGACCCCCTCAGCCCAGACCCATCGGGGCGGGCGGCCCGAACCGAGAGGTCATGGACCCGGGAGAGAGCGTCAGCATTGGCTTGCAGGTTGCCGCGATGATAAGTGACAGTAAACTTGTATGGCTGTAAGTCCAAAAACCACCTGGTGACACGGGGATTCGACTCCTTGTGCACAGCCATCCACTGGAGGGCGGCATGGTCGGTCACTAGAGTGAACTCCCGTCCCAACAGGTAGTACCTCAGGTGTGTCACAGGCCACTTGATCGCCAAGGCCTCTCGTTCCACCGCAGCATATCTGGTCTCCCGGTCCAACTGTTTCCGGCTCAGGTAACATGCGGGGTGTTCGGCACTGTCAATGCTCTGGCTCAACATGGTGCCTAGACCTGTGTCTGAAGCATCGGTCTGGAGGATAAATGGGAGAGAAAAGTCAGGGGTTCTTAGTATCGGTGCTGTGGTCCAGGCCGTCTTTAGGTCACTGAATGCCTGTTCCGTTAGGTGGTTCCATGCCACATACACCAGGGCCCTCTTCCTCATTAAGTTTGTCAAGGGTGTGGCTCTCTCGGAGAAATGGGGTACAAACTGGCGGTAGTAACCCGCTAACCCCAGGAAGGCTTGCACCTGTTTCTTGGTTATCGGATGGGGCCATTCCAGGATGTCTTTGATTTTAGAGCATTGCGGTGTTACCAGTCCCCTGCCCACTAGGTAGCCTAAATATTTGGCCTTAGCTTTTGCATTTGCGGGAATTGATACGGAGGCCGGCCTTCGCTAGTGTTAAGAGGACAGCGTAAACGTGCAAGATATGTTCCTCCCAGGTGCCGGAATAGATGACGACGTCATCCAGGTAGGCAGCACAATAGGACTGGTGGGCCCTTAGCACTCTATCCACCAGACGCTGGAAGGTCGTGGGGGCTCCGTGCAGACCAAATGGGAGGACCTTATATTGCCAATGCCTGCTGGGAGTGCTGAAGGCGTTTTTTTCTTTAGCGGATGCCGTTAAAGGAACTTGCCAGTACCCTTTAGTCATGTCAAGAGTAGTCAGGTAATGAGCCGTACCCAAACGCTCAATGAGCTTGTCTACTTGGGGCATAGGGTAGGCATCAAATTTGGAGACCTGATTAAGACGTCTAAAGTCGTTACAGAATCTCCAAGAGCCGTCGGGCTTAGAAACAAGGACGATGGGACTGGACCAGGGGGCTGTGGCTTTCCTCGATAATATCCATATTGAGCATTCTTTGCACCTCCAACTCCACCTCGGCCCGTTTTGCCTCCGGGAGGGGATAGGGGGCGTTCCCTGACCACCACCCCAGGGTGGTCAATCCACGAAGTTCGCCCTGGTGTCTTACTGACTACCTCCGGGACGGACAGGATCGCAGATTCTGGAGGGTGGTGTTACGGTTGTAGTTGCGCGCCTGCGCAGTCTGAGCCCTCGACATGTGCTCTTTTAAAAGGGGCTGAAGTTTTTCCATTCTTTCGTGCAGTTACGCGATGTACTCCAAAATGTTGGTGGAAGGAAGTGCCTCCCCTTCCCCTCCTTCTTTGAGAATGTCCAAAATGCTCCGAGGCTGGCGGCCATATAAGAGCTCAAACGGGGAAAACTCCGTGGAGGCTTGGGGCACTTCACGATAGGCAAAAAGCACAAGGGGTAAAAGCTGGTCCCAGTTCCTACCGTCCGCATCGACTACCTTGCGGAGCATCTTTTTGAGCGTTTGGTTGAACCGCTCGATCAACCCTTCTGTCTGAGGGTGATAAACAGAGGTTTTCAAATGCTTAATACGGAGTAACTTGGCAACCTCCCTGAACATATCCGAAGTAAACGGGGTACCCTGGTCCGTGAGGACTTCTTTGGGTATTCCTACTCGTAAAAACAGGGCTACCAATTCCCCTGCGACATTTTTAGTGGTAGCGGAGTGCAAGGGAACCGCCTCTGGGAATCGAGTCGCGTAATCCACCATGACCAAGATATATTTATGGCCACGTGTCGAAGGCACCAGGGGTCCAACTAGATCGACACCGATCCTTTCAAAGAGTATATCTATGAGGGGAATCAGGATGAGAGGAGCGCGGTCCTGCCGGAGTATCTGACGCAATTGACAGCCGGGGCACAACTGACAGAAACGCCGGACCTCCTCGTTAATCCCTGGCCAATAAAGTTTTATCCTCTCCAGCATTTTCTCAGCCCCGAGGTGGGCGCGTAGGAGGTGGGTGTGAGCCAGCTCACAGACCTCCCGCCGGTAGGTCCGTGGGACTAGCAACAACTTCGTGATCCGCAACTCGATACAACAGATCATTGTCGAGGACGAAGTAGGGCCCGGGTGGCACGGGAGCGTCTGATGGATTGCCATCTACTGTCACAATAGCATTCCGGGCGAACTTTAGAGAGTCGTCATTCAACTGCTCTCTTTTAAATTACGCTGGGGTGGACTTAAATTGAAACTCGGCTTGGTTCAAAGGATCTGTGAAAGCCAGAGGGTTGTCAACAACCTGCTCAAGTTGTACTTCCGGGTTGAGGTCCGTTGAGAAAAATACGTCCCTCCAGATCCCAGCGTCATCATTAGTCGCCGCACTGCACGGCGTGGGAGCCGCGGGGACGGTGCCTTGGCCGCCCATAGTAAAACCCGAGTCGGTGGCGGGAGTGGCGATTATTCTACCGCATTCATTTTCAGACCAGTCTTGTCCTAGAATAACTGGAAAGGGGGGATCGGGTAACACCGCCACTGATAGGCACCTTGGGGTACCCTTCCAAGTTATGTAGCAGTTCGCGGACCTATATGACTGGGTCTTACCATGTACACAGGTCACCCTTACATGTTGGGGCAACCACTGTCGCGGTAGAACAAATCGGCGAGCAACAATGGTAATGTAACTCCCGGAGTCGAAAAGGGCAAGCACCGAGAGCCCATTAACCAAAACCACTCCCCTGTTTGGAACAGCCAGGGGATTAGACAAAGCAAAATACCTATCTCCTTTGACCCAGGTGCAGTCCATCAACTCCACATTCTGAGGACAGGCAGGTAGGGTGTGCCCGACTTCGCCGCACTTGAAACAGTTTCTCTCTCGGTTTAGCGGGAGCCTCTGGCGTATGGCGGTTGGCCTCAGGGACAGCGACACGCCCCTGTCGGACACCGCAAGCAGACCTCTCCGGCCTCCCGACTCGGTTCACCTCCACCTGACGCTCCAGTACATCTAGCAGGCTTTTCTTATCCTGGAATGGATGCCGCCGGACCTGCTGGTCAAGAAAATCTGGTATGGCATTAATAAAGCCCTCACAGGCCACTTGCTTTACAATCTGTCGACCCAGGTTGATGTCAGGCCTCCGCCATCGCCCCATTTTGCCCCACAATTCGAAACCCTGGGCTCGGGCCAGGAGATCGGGGTCGTATCGCCAGTGCCGCCACTCACTTGCCTGCTGGTCCGACGTGACGCTGTAGCGGCTCAGGATCTCAGCCTTTAGGAGGTCATATTGGACGGCTTCCTCGACGGGCAGGTCATGATAGGCCCTCTGCGCGATGTACTTCAGATACGGCGCTATGATAGAGGCCCACTCCGTGCGTGGCCACAGATTTCGTGTGGCCGTCCTCTAGAATGTCGACAGGTAGGCTTCGATGTCGTCTGCTTCGGTGAGAGGTACCAGTGGAGGAGGGTGAGGCCGAGCGGGCTCCGGTCTGGCTACTCCAGCTGCTGCGAGCCGGGTCTTGGTCTCCTGTTTTGTGGTGGTCAGCTCCACTTGCAGGTTCTGAAGCTGAGTCGCCAGGTTATTCAAAACAGTATTTAGGTCCTGTCCTTCTGACATTTTTCGGACAATTGTATCCTGCCGACTACGCCACTGTAATAAACAAACAAAGACAGATAAAGGGTTGGGGTTTCCGGGCCCGTATACTGTAAGGAAATAAGCAAACCAATATTGAACTTGTACACAATCGTTATGCTCTGACAGGTGGTCATCACATCACACAGTCACAGTTGCAGGGGGAACTTAAATAAGGAGGGACCAGAAATTGGATGACATGCTGGAATGGAATCGCGGTGGTGTGTGGGAGGAATGACGTCATCGTTACGGAACCAGGAAGGGATGGAATGCGGAAGTGGCTAGCGTTGCTTTCCAGGCGTCTGGGATTTTATGGCGGCGTTGAATCTGTCTTTCTATTGGAACAAAAGAAAGATAGGTTAGTGCCTCGCCTCGATCCTCTGGCCCTGGTGTGATACGCGGCTCCCCATGCGCGCGTGCATGACAATATTAAAAATGTTTGAGAGGGTGGAAAAAGGTGATTCTCATGCAGAGGTGTCACTGATAAAAGATTCTCAATCTTAAAATGCTTCCTACATTGGTTACATTTTCTGAGTGAGTGAAACACAATTGGGTTGTTAGTATATTGGGGATACCTTGCATTTATTGGGACACAAAGCAAGGAATGTAAAGAAATACTGCAGGATTTTATTTCTATTGCAGACCAACCCTGTGTTCATCTATTTGTGTCCATGTCCAGGTTTTTATAGTTTGTATGTTTGCTGCCCAGTAAAAAAATTTAAAGTTAGGTAGAGACATGCCACCTTCTGCTTTTGGCTTTTGTAGGGTTGCTCTTTGGATACGTGGATGTTCTGAATTCCAAATAAATATGGTTATGGTTAAATCTAATTTAATAAAAAATGATTTATTGATGTATACTGGAATGGAATAATTTGAAATAAGAAGAGAAGCTTAGGGAGGATATTCATATTAACAATGTTACTTCTTCCAGCTAAAGTGAGATGAAGGATTGTCCAACTATGCAAGTCTTGCTTAATTTTTTCCACACAGATGGTGAACTTGTGTTGATAAAGAGCTTTATGTTTACTTGTGATGTTTACCCCTAGATATTTAAACTGATCTGGAATGATAAAAGGGAAGGTGTCCAATCAATTTTGTGTGCTTGAGAATTCACTGTAAAGAGCACACTTTTACTCAAATTAATTCTGAGACCAGAAATCTTTTAAAATTCTGTTAGTGCTGTTAGAATTGCAGGCACAATATTTTGTGGATCTGATATATACAGTACCATATCATCTGCATATAGAGAAGTTTTCTGTTGAAGTCCTTCTCTGATAATTCCCTTTATCTGATAAAAATTTCAACAGTGAACTGCCAGTGGCTCAGTGGCGATTGCAAAAAGTAGTGGTGATAAGGGGCATCTTTGTCTGGTACCACGTTCTAGTTTAAAGTAGTCTGAATTAATATTGTTAATACAAACAAATAAATAGTTATTCTATAGGTACTGAAGTAAGAAAGAAAGAAAGAAAGTAATAAATGACAGCACAAAATTTCTAGAGAGACCTCAGCCAAATGTGTGGTGTAAACTAGATAGCATGGCAGCCACCAAGGCTACCAGGCCCTTAATGTATGAATTTGGGCTTAGAGGTTAGTATGAATGTTCTTTCTACTGGCTTGGTTGTATGAGCTTTTTTAAAAGGATTTTATTTTTTTATATGTCCCATATAACAATACATTACATAAAAGAGCTTGTTATCCAGTAATTATAATAAAGTATGTTATACAGTAGATTTCATAACATATAACTGAATTATAATAACAAATGTGTATTTGTATAGCACCTTTCAAAACCAAAGCAATTATTACAGTAAGATAATACTCAAGTTACTAAAAGAAAACAAATACAACAAACCAGAAAACGATGAAATAGGTCATACATTTATACAAAGCTTAAGGTGTACAGTTTATCATAAAAAACCTAAAGATTTCAATTATTTAACTGACTGACATAAGGCATTTTAAAAGATTAACATGTTCTTCCATCTAATCAAAGAAGAAGAGCGATTCCCTCTAATCTGATCTGCTGCTATACTTTTCCTACTCCTAATAAAGTACTTGAATCAGTGGGGAGTGCTTGTGCAGAAGGACACAGTTGCAGACCAAAGAAGTGCAAGGTTGTTTAAAGTCTTGTAAGTCATTACTGTGTCTTGCATAGCTAATGAACCTTTACAGAGAGCCAATGAGCAGTTCTTTTCAGGATCTTGTCTGAATAAAAAGCCTGCTCAATGAATTATTGACATATTGAAGTTTATTGAGACCACTATTAGAAACATCGTAAAGCAGATCATAATAGTAATTCGTCAGTGAAAAAATAAATTCTTGGTCTAAGGTCTCTGATTCTGCACCATGTAATATGTATCTTAATCCTGTAATTTTGTTCTAATGGTAAAATTATACTTTTTTTGTTAAAATGTGCATCAAATGATCCCAATATTCACAACAGCAGTGGTAGTCTGTAAAGAATAGCTACCTTCAAAGCATCTTAGATAAAGTAACCCTATATGAATTGTTAGACTCTGAACAAGCAAATGTTTCCATATTTCAAAAGTTAGTGTAAGTGAATGTTCTGAGTAATATCCAGCTATCAATTTATTGAACCTGCTTTTCTAGTATCTTGCTATTTCTGAAAATCTCTTGGAGCATCTCATTTCCCAGTCACAGTATTGGTATTTTAAAACATTTTTAAATGTTTACATATATGGTCTCTCTCTCTCCCAAGAAACTGTTTTCATCTCCTTCAGGGCAGCTCCCAGATGCTCCCAAGCCATGCAAGAGAAATATTTTTTTTTTCTTTCATTATGCCCTGCCTGATACAACCTTCATGGGATGAAACATGAGGCATGAACAAACCACCTCAACTGTCTCTTAAAAATCTGCAGAAGCAGTGGCTTTACTCTGAGATCCTCATGTTTTGGTGAACTCCTCACTGTGTCTTGGACAATAAGCCCAGAATCTCGGCACAGGCAACTCATTTCTGCCACATGTACTCATAATCACATTCATTGAAGCGTATATAAGAATGGCATTTAAACTGATTGTTATATCAAAAGGTTTTTGAATAATCCTTAAGGTACTTAAGCAAACACACTTGGGGCATCTGCTCACCCCTTAACTAAAGGGAACAAGCCACTCTTTTTCTGGAGAGGGCCTTGTTCTGGAGGTGCTAATTCTCATCCCAAGTGCATACCACTCAGCTGTGTATTGCCACAGTGCACAACAGAGATCACACTCTTATGAGACCAAGAAGACAACATAATCTGCAAGCAGCAGAGATGCAATTCTCAGATTTCCACCATGTTTACTCTACAGATTTCTGTGGTGCCATCATACACTAGCCATGAAAACATTTTGACTGTCAGTTAATGGGCATTGCACCTGAATTTTATAATTTATTTTTCAGATAGTGATTTTTTTTTTTTTGTTCTTTTTCTGGCCCTATTCTTAGACCAAAAGAAGGATTGTTATTGTCTTAAACAACTAACGTTAGCTCAGAATTAGTCTAAAATGATTCCTATTACAATATATAAACAAATAGCTCTTACTACTTGCAAAGTCTAGACCTTTCACAGTTTAACATGGTGTAAACAATATATGTTACTGCCTAAAAATGCTTTTCTTTTTTATTTTAAAACAAATAGAATGATACATTATCTTAAGAACACTTTTAATCAAGATTTTTCATTTCCAGATCCAACTGTATCTTCTATTGTAACTGTTAAAAGAGTGACACAAGTATTAAGAAGTTCAATGGTGGAAGTGAGTGACTCAGGACTATAGATTACACATGTGAAGAAGTACCAGCAGTTAAATAAAAATGATCTCCTCCTCTTCAGTAATTGAATTTATAGTTGCTGGCATATCCATTGCTTTTTGGATAGAACAATACCCATGATGAGCTTGGTATATGGGATATTTGGCCCCATTTCTCAAAATAAGTTGTGAATGAAGCTTTCTGGGGGTTGTTTGTACTCTGGGGAGGATATGTTACAATATGCATTGTGCAAGTGGACAGTACTTGTCACTTTCTCATCCTTGCAAGAATTACTAGATGTGATGTCGGGACAACTTAGCAATGAGCTAATCAAATGAGTTTTGACAGACTGAACTGTGTTCTTTTATTAATTTCTTAACTATAGAAATAAAGCAGCTCCAATAATGGAAAAAGCATGCAACACAGAGAGCAATTGTAAGATATTGAATAAAACAGAAAAATAAAAAATAAAGCATGTCTGAGAATTTTGGGACAAAAATGAGGTGGTTGCTTTGAGTGATAATGCAAATTCATCCCACAGGTTACAAGAATGGAGAAGGTAAAGATAAGATCAATCCATGAACTATCCAAATCGTATACTCACACACAAAGGCAGTAAATAAAGTGAGAAAGCATAGATACAAAGAGAAAAGCATTATTACAGATAAAAATTACAAACGTAACAATAATGGAGAAAAAATCCCTCATTTTTAATCGATGGCACAAACTTTACCAGAGCTGTAGCGGAATTTGGACTATTTTCTGAAATCTCTGGGAAAAAGAACTTTGCAATGGTACATAAAATAATCCATGCATTGACCTTGTACCAAGTGTTTTTTTTTTCTCCAATAAAATTAATCACTGAAACCATATTCAAAGTCAGCAACTTTTCTTATCCATTTATTCATTCATTTTCTATACCTGCTTATTGCAATGCAGAATCCTAGGAAGCTGAAATCTTTCCTGGCAGCATTCAGCATAAGGCAGCAACCAACCCCGACTAAGAAACAAATTTAAAGTTATAGTGCCTGTCTTTGAAATGAGTGCTGCGGTTGGCATTTGAATTTATTTTTACTTTAATTAAGATCTCTTTGCAGTATTAAAAGAGTCAAGACAGGTATAAGTACATATACTATAGTTTATATGTGCCTTTAAATTTCTTTAATGTCACTATACACATTATGTATATATACAGTACATACATATGCAGTGCATCTGGAAAGTATTCACAACACATCACTTTTTCCACATTTTGTTATGTTACAGCCTTATTCCAAAATGGATTAAATTCATTTTTTTCCTCAGAATTCTACACACAACATCCCATAATGACAATGTGAAAAAAGTTTACTTGAGGTTTTTGCAAATTTATTAAAAATAAAAAAACTGAGAAATCACATGTACATAAGTATTCACAGCCTTTGCTCAATACTTTGTCGATGCACCTTTGGCAGCAATTACAGCCTCAAGTCTTTTTGAATATGATGCCACAAGCTTGGCACACCTATTCTTGGCCAGTTTCGCCCATTCCTCTTTTTAGCACCTCTCAAGCTCCATCAGGTTGGATGGGAAGCGTCGGTGCCACTCAAGGACATTCACAGAATTGTCCTGAAACCACTCCTTTGATATCTTGGCTGTGTGCTTAGGGTCGTTGTCCTGCTGAAAGATGAACCAGTCTGAGGTCAATTGCACTCTGGAGCAGGTTTTCATCCAGGATGTCTCTGTACATTGCTGCAGTCATCTTTTCTTTTATCCTGACTAGTCTCCCAGTTCCTGCAGCTGAAAAACATCCCCACAGCATGATGCTGCCACCACCATGCTTCACTGTAGGGATGGTATTGGCCTGGAGATGAGCAGTGCCTGGTTTCCTCCAAACGTCACACCTGGCATTCACACCAAAGAGTTCAATCTTTGTCTCATCAGGCCAGAGAATTTTGTTCCTCATGGTCTGAGAGTCCTTCAGGTGCCTTTTGGCACTCCAGGCAGGCTGTCATGTGCCTTTTACTAAGGAGTGGCTTCTGTCCGGCCACTCTACCATACATTCCTGATTGGTGGATTACTGCAGAGATGGTGTCCTTCTGGAAGGTTCTCCTCTCTCCACAGAGGACCTCTGGAGCTCTGACAGAGTGTCCATCAGCTTCTTGGTCACCTCCCTGACTCCCTTTTCCCCTGATCGCTCAGTTTAGATGGCTGGCCAGCTCTAGGAAGAGTCCTGGTAGTTTTGAACTTCTTCCACTTACGGATGATGGAGACCACTGTGCTCATTTTTCTGTAACCTTCCCCAGATTTGTGCCTCGAGACAATCCTGTCTCGGATGTCTACAGACAATTCCTTTGACTTCATGCTTGGTTTGTGCTCTGACATGAACTGTCAACTGTGGGACCTCCTATAGACAGGTGTGTGCCTTTCCAAATCATGTCCAATTAACTGCATTTATCACAGGTGGACTCCAATTAAGCTGCAGAAACATCTCAAGGATGATCAGGGGAAACAGGATGCACCAGAGCTCAATTTTGAGCTTCATGGCAAAGGCTGTGAATACTTATGTACATGTGCTTTCTCATTTTTTTTATTTTTAATAAATTTGCAAAACTCTCAAGTGAACTTTTTTCACGTTGTCATTATGGGGTGTTGTGTGTAGAATTCTAAGGAAAAAAATGAATTCAATCCATTTTGGAATAAGGCTGTAACATAATAAAATGTGGAAAAAGTGATGCGCTGTGAATACTTTCCGGATGCACTGTATATACATACACACACACACACACACAGTGTAAATACCTTTCATCACTGCTTTGTGCTAAAAAATGACAATTTCTAACAGTAACAGTGCTTAGAGACAATTTTTCGAGGTGAAAAGTACATGCTAGCATACTCCCTGACTATTTTTTTATCAAGGGAGCCACATTAGTAGGTCACCATCGAGATGAGCCACCTATTAAATACATCAAAATACATTAAATCTATTTAAACTAGAAATAAATTACTTTCCTTACCATTCAGGGTATTGAGGTATATTATGATTATTAGGCAGTCAAATAAATACAGCAATGGAAATGAAAACAGGCCTGCCTTGAATGTGTGTTTAGTGGAATTGCAAGCCATCATTCTGACATTTTTATTGTTGTATTTTAGTTTGGTGTAGACTTAGAGAGGTAACATTCACTTTGAAAAGGTTATTTGAAATTTTAAAAAATTCTTGTACTTTTTCCAAATTCTCTTTTCTCGATTCAAACTCTACTGTTAGATCCTGCACTACTTTTTCTAAAGCACTGTGTTCGAAGTGCTGCAGCAGTTCAGGGTTATCAATAGTTACACTTCTCAGTTTTGGAAAGTGAATGAGCTCTTTGTCAAGTGTGTACAATATTGTGACATTGTTTTGGAATGCATCTACTACAAGCAGCATGATACCCAGGTGTTTCTCTCTTCCTTGGAGACAGAGATTCAGAGTTTTCAGATCAAATGTAATGTCAGTGAAAAGGGCAGGTTTGAGAATACACTCTGGGTTTTTAAAGTCTGCCTTGCTTTTCTCTTTGCTGTCAAGAAAGTTTTGGATTTCTGTGAGGAGACTCAGAAAGCGCTCGAGTACTATGCCATGAGGTAACCATTTCACATTGTTGCGCATTACCAAATCTCTGTACCTGTATTTTGTTTCTTATTCTTCCAACAACTGCCAGAACTGTTGATAATTCAGGGCTCTTGAAACAGTGAAGTTAAACACACTCACAACTAATTGTGTCACATTTTGCATTGTATTTATGAATTTTGAGCATCTTATTAAATGATGCTGTGAGAACAAACAACGTCTGGAATTTCATTCACTTTCTTTGTCAGTCTAATAAGTCCCTTCTCTTTCCCTTACATATTGGGCACACCATCCATGTTAACCAGTTAAGGTTGTTTTCATTAAAATCCCTACATCAGATGTCCTCACCACAAGTTTGACAAAGAAGTGGCAGTAAATATAACATTTCTTCCCTAAATAAATTATCTTTTGGGAATCTGACCCCTACACAGAGGTAAGCATTGTCATACACAACACAATGAAATGATGTGCTATTAACTGGTTGTCTTTGACCTGCCTCCTTATAATTCAATTGAATAACCTTTAAGTTGTTTTATAACTGTGTCTGCTGCTGAAATCAGCATACAATATGATGCCAAGGACACTGTTACTATTTCTGCATAAGAAAAAGTATTTTTCATTCTTGCTGAAATCCAGTCAGCCTAAAATGTTGCTCCCATCAAACACTTGGAAATAGAGGTCATTCTGCATATGAATTTTTGTTGCTTATCCAATGATATTGTAAACTGTTAGATTTTGTTTTTCTTAATGTTACTCCCAATGAATCTTCCATGTGATCTGGAAATGGTGTTCTAAATTACATCATAAGTTTTGTGGCACATTACGTCATGCAAAATGGCCCTTTTAAATATAAATAAAAATTCATGTGTCTGCTTATCTTCGAACTTTTAGTACTCGTCATGCATAGATCGTACATTTCTGTCTTTGCTAAATGTAAGCTCATTTTGCCTAAACTGTACTGCACTTCATACTTTTTATCTACATGTTAATTCAATGCTTGTGCAACACATTTGGACATGTTTTCGCTTCTCTCTTCATTGCTGAAATTTTTTGTGTTTTTGTTTTATCTAACTTTTGTTTTACTTAAGCAAATTGCTATGAATCTTCACCAAGCAAGCAGAAGTGGTATTTGCTTATATCTGTTCCAAATTTTAATGTTAGGTAGCATGAAATACAGTTGTTCCTCGATATCTGTGGGGGATTGGTCCCAGGACCCCCTTTTTGATACCAAAATATGTGGATACACAAGTCCTTTTTATGTAATGGCATAGTATTTACATATATGATGCTCCCTCTACGATGATGCAGATTCTTCTGCAATCTTTTAATTCTCAAGGCTGTGGCATTTTAGATAGCTAGCCAGTCATCACTAACTAGCCTTAAAATCCTTCCTCTCATTCTCCTCCACCCTCACAATAGTGCTCATAAAAGTGAAGTGCTTTTTCATGCATAATTTTACCATCAACAGGGATATGTTTCTGTGACATGTCCTCAAGCCACAACACTTCATGTTTTCTCTGTCTTTGTTAGCACTTTATCAGAAAACAGAGAGATAATTTTTGCCGCTGTGGGGTCATTACTAATACTTTTACGATTTTCAGCTTCTTCATGCTTTATTGTGCTAATGTTTGATTTGTTCTTACCTTTCTTTAGCAAGCAATATGTCACCTTTCGAAAGATCTAAAATTTTTATTTTCTCATTGAGAAACAGAACTATACTTTTAGCAATTGAGGGAATGCTTTTACCACTTAATTGCTTTTTAGGAGCCATTTTATTATAGAAACAAAAGGGTGCACGCAACACAATTTGTGATGCTCAAACAACAAGTGCTGGAGAGAGACCGAGAATCTGTGAGATGGCAGGAGGCTACAGCAGGGTATGCCTACCCATCATTTCATTCATGTAGATTCAGCATAGTGATTGGTGAGCAGCAAATTCAGGTTTTTCTTTATGGAACATTTTTTATTTCTTTTTTTTTTTTTTTATATTTTAGGTCAGTGGTTGGTTGAATGTGTAGGTTTGGAATCTACAAATATAGAAAGCTTACTATACAGTTTAACATGGTGCTACCTATAGGATAAGTACCTTATATGTTGCCAAATGTATTAGCTGTGTCAAAAAATTCTTTAAACTTTGTATGATGCAGCAAGTGATTAAGAAGACACTACTAAAGAAGAGAAAGTATCAATTAAAGTTATACAAGCTGCATGCAGTTTGCGGGCCATGCAATAAGTTAAAAAGTGATGATGGAACCACAGCCTTGCTATGGAGGAGGATGAGCAGTGAGAGGAAGAACTCAACTGGTCTCCTTTAAAAATTCTCTTAAAGCAGAGTTGGAACATGTCACTTCACCCTCTGAAGTACTATTTGGACAATATTATACTGGCATAGAACAAATGAAATATGAAAAATAAATAAAATAAGGAATCATTTGCCCCATGTTGCTCATATAACAGCCAAACTGTGTTAACTCTTTTGATTCAGAATACCAGAAACTCTGTGCAAGTCACCAGCTCTGCCTCCAGCAGAAGAACACAGTCTATTCCAGCTCTGCTTTAAGAGAGTTTTAAAGTAAGCAGCAGAAGTTGGGGCACCTGTGGAAATTGGTTGCTTCAGATTGCAAGGCTTAATTTACTTTAATTTCTGTAAAACATCTGTAGGTTGGAATCTATTAGTTGTTCCCTGAAAAAGTCCCATCTACTGTATACTAATAAAAGGCAAAGCCCTCACTGACTCACTCACTCACTCACTCACTGACTCATCACTAATTCTCCAACTTCCCGTGTAGGTAGAAGGCTGAAATTTGGCAGGCTTATTCCTTACAGCTTACTTTTCATTTCGAAATTCTACACGTAATGGTCATAACGGTCGATAACAGTCGACAACGTCCGCCATGTTGAACTTTCTTATTTATGGCCCCATCTTCATGAAATTTGGTAGGCGGCTTCCCTGCGCTAACCGAAACCGATGTACATACTCATTTCGATAGTATGATGCCACTGTTGGCCACCATATTGAACTTTCCAACGTCACTAATTTTCCAACTTCCCGTGTAGGTAGAAGGCTGACCCCTTCTTCACGAAATTTGGTAGGTGGCTTCCCTGCACTAACCAAAACCGATGTACGTACTTATTTTGGTGGTATAACGCCACTGTCTGTCGCCATATTGAATTTTCCAACGTCACTAATTCTCCAACTTTCCGTGTAGGTAGAAGGCTGAAATTTGGCAGGCTCATTCCTTACAGCTTACTTAAAAAAGTTAAGCAGGTTTCATTTTGAAATTCTATGCGTAACGGTCATAACGGTCAACAACGTCCGCCATGTTGAACTTTCTTATTCATGGCCCCATCTTCTTGAAATTTGGTAGGTGGCTTCCCTGCGCTAACCAAAACCAATGTATGTACTTATTTCGGTGGTGTGAGGCCACTGTCAGCCGCCATATTGAACTTTCCAATGTCACTAATTCTCCAACTTCCCGTGTAGGTAGAAGGCTGAAATTTGGTACTTATTTTGGTTGTATGATGCCACTGTCGGCCGCCATATTGAACTTTTCAACGGTCTTTGTTACTTATAGGCTCATCTTCAAGAAATTTGGTATGCGGGTTCCCAACGCTAACTGAATCCTACTTACGTACATATATACGTCCATAGCCTGCAGCTCAGTCACCGTGTGAGGCAGCATTGGGTCCCCAATCCCAACACCTCCCACGTTGTTGGCTGCCTGCCTATATAAGGCTGTCCGTCGCTCCAGTCTCTACATTCCCTTCCTTGCTTCGCCACGGGATTCACGTCTCCCTGCTGATAACTACAGCCTTTTTATTTAATCCACGGCTTCTCCACTGTTTTATTGTTCATTCATTACGATTATAGTTATTGTGTAGGTATTTTAGACTTACTTTACATTGTTCAGGTACCCATTTCCTTTATCATTCCAACCGTACCCCCATTAACATGTCTATCGAGGTGATCACCATCGATCAAAGAACTGTCACTTACAGAGTGGTTTCCATGCCAGGAGATGACACCTACCTTTTCCATTCTCTTTGTTACATATTGCATGGCCATATCAGGCTCACTCTTGATATCCGGAGGAACATTGTGTCTTATGTATTGAATGACTGGGACAGGTTCAAGGTGTGGACTGATTACGGTACAGGAGATAATTATTCTACACAGGAGCACTAGAAGAGTGAAATGCTTAAGCCCTTTACCTATGCATCTGCATGTCAACTGATGGCTGCCGGTGAATTGTTCGGTTGTCACTTTCAAGTGTACCGAAATGGCCAAATATTTTACACCTTTCGACAACCGCCAATGCCTTTTAAACATCTTAGATTGACAGGTGATGATTTCAGTAGTGGACACTGTTTATGAATGTTTAAACTCTCAAAAGCTGGATGTGAAGTTATCGATGAAACCGGTTGTATGCTTACAACACTTGACAGATGCCGAATGTCTCACAAGTCCTACAAATACTGTCGTAATTGAAACAAACCATGAAACTCAAACCGATTATGACAGCAGCAATCCAAGCTGTGAGATTTGAAACAAGATTACTGTTCACATGGCCAACTGTACATTGCATGCTCAAGAGTAAGCTCAGCGCACAGCTTGGTCATATTACAACCGGAGGGCCGAGCTCACAGTGTGGTATACAAAGAGATCCTTAACAAATAATTATTGGTATATTTTCCCTCAGTTTAAAAAGGTTTAATTTTCTTCTTAATAAATATTTTAAGGCAGTATTTCGCCGCTGCGAAGCGCGGGTATTTTGCTAGTCTGTAATATTTTCTGAAATTCCATTTTTTAGTGTTTGCTGAACTAAACTTTAAACTAAAATGTATACCTCTGTCAGTTTACTGCTTACCTTTCACCACTTTAGGTCATTCATCGCATTTCAATTGATTAAATTTGAAGAAAAATTATATAGTGGAACCTTGAATTGAGAGTAACTTGGTTTATGAGTGTTTTGCAAGACAAGCTAAAATTTTAAATAAATTTTGACTTGATAAACGAGCGATGTCTTTCAATATGGGTAGTCCGTATACGCTGTAAAAGATTTAACAGGAGACAACAAAAAGGTTTGGGGTTTTCCGGCCCCTTATATTGTCGACACTCCAGTATTCAACAAAAAGAGCAGTTTGGTCAAACATAAACAATTCACAATTCATGCGCGACGCCATACTAGGCGTCGCAGCCATTTTTATATGGGAGGAGCCGGAATGCAGGAATGCTGGGAAGGAGTGTGATGGATGATGGGAGAAATGACGTCATCAAAGATGGCGGTGGGAGGGCGGAAGTAGTCGTACTGCGGGCAGGTCTTTATGGCGGAGTGTCTTTGGGTCTGGAAAACAAAGAAATAAGGTTAGTACCCCGCCATTCCCCGCCGGCGAACATCCTTCGATCTCCTACTCGCGCATGCGTGACAACGCTTTGTCTGCCGAGCGTCACGCGATCACAACTGAGCTGATGGTTCTTTTCTCTCTCACTGCGGGATTGTGGGTAATCGTCTCCCATTCTCTGTCTGAGTTGGTGTGCCTCACTCATATAGTCAACATTCATACGAGCGTATACTGTTTACTATAGCATGGTGACCACGTGTGTATGTTGTAACGTGTGAGTCTTGCACCCCAAAACACGAAGCTGAGTCTCCGTACTTTAGCGACTCCAGCTTTATTCAGCTTTATTTATTATGAACATTTTCTTCTTAAGTTTGCATATACTGGATTTATGTCCAAGTGTCTGTTGATGGTGTTTGATAGCCAAGATTTGGCCAGCTCTCTGGCACTTTTAGTACTGGCCTTAAATTTTACTTGTACATTGTCCCAGTTGTATGTCCTGTTGAGTTAGTATGCGTATAGATCAGTGATCGTGAGTCCTTTCTTCTGACAGCATTGAGATGTTCCTGTATGTGTGTTGCGATTCTTTTTGATGTTTGTCCTGTGTATGGATTATGTCCTATGCTGGCCAAGAACTGCATGGAATGCTGTAAACTGCGTTTCATGTTTCTGCTGTCGATTTCTTGTTTTTAGCATTAAAGAGGACCGTGCGCAGATTGTTCGTGGGTTTGTGTGCTATTCTGACGCCTGACTCGGCCAGGATGCATACTGCACCTTCAGACACCTTGTGGTGATAAGGAAGTGAGTACCAGGTGGGGTGGGGGTTCTGGTTCAAGTCGATTGTTGGCTGAGTTTTTTGGTGTCAGAATAGCACACAAACCCATGAACAGTCTGCGCACGGTCCTCTTTGCTAAAAACAATAAAATGACAGCCGAAACACAAAATGCAGTTTATAGCATTCCATGCAGCTCTTGCCCAGCAGTATACATAGGACAAACATCAAAAAGAATCGCCACATGTATACATTGAACATCGCAACATCATTACAAGAAAGGACTCACGATCACTGATCTATACGTATACTAAATCAACAGGACATACATTTAACTGGGACAATGTACAAGTAAAATTTAAGGCCAGTACTAAAAGTGCCAGAGAGCTGGCTGAATCTTAGCTATCAAACGAGAATGCCATCAACAGACATTTGGACATAAACACAGCATATGCAAACTTAAGAAAACATGTTCATAATAAATAAAACTTTACACCCAATATCCCCCGATCACACTAACTTAGGCACCTCCCCCCCCACGTAATTTATGCTATATATTACCTTTGATTCTTATAAGTCTAAGTATTACCCTATGATGAAAGCCACTGGCAGGGGTTGACAGCTCAGGAATGAAAACTACTTTATGATACGTGATTCATTTTTTTCTCCCTTTGTAGCTCTCCAGCTGCAAATATGCAAACCATATCACAGAACTTCTCTTCCATTCATATATATATATATATATATATATATATATATATATATATATATACACATATACAGTATCTCACAAAAGTGAGTACACCCCTCACATTTTTGTAAATATTTAATTATGTCTTTTCATGGGACAACACTGAAGATATGACACTTTGATGCAATGTAAAGTAGTCAGTGTACAGTGTATAACACTGTAAATTTGCTGTCCCCTCAAAATAACTCAACACACAGCCATTAATGTCTAAACCACTGGCAACAAAAGTGAGTACACCCCTAAGTGAAAAATGACCAAATTGTGCCCAATTAGCCATTTTCCTTCTGCGGTGTCATATGACTCGTTAGTGTTACAAAGTCTCAGGTGTGAATGGGGAGCAGGTGTGTTAAATTTGGTGTTATCGTTATCACACTCTCTCATGCTGGTCACTTGAAGTTCAACATGGCACCTCATGGCAAAGAACTCTCTGAGGATCTGAAAAAAAGAATTGTTGCTCTACATAAAGATGGCCTAGGCTATAAGAAGATTGCCAACACCCTGAAACTGAGCTGCAGCACATCGGCCAAGACCATACAGTGGTTTAACAGGACAGGTTCCACTCAGAACAGGCCTCGCCATGGTCGACCAAAGCAGTTGAGGGCACATGCTCAGCTTCATATCCAGAGATTGTCTTTTGAAAATAGACATATGAGTGCTGCCAGCATTGCTGCAGAGGTTGAAGGAGTGAGGGGTCAGACTGTCAGTGCTCAGACCATACGCCGCACACTGCATCAAATTGGTCCGCATGGCTGTCGTCCCAGAAGGAAGCCTCTTCTAAAGATGATGCACAAGAAAGCACGCAAACAGTTTGCTGAAAACAACCAGACTAAGAACATGGATTACTGGAACCATGTCCTGTGGGTCTGATGAGACCAAGATAAACTTATTTGGTTCAGATGGTGTCAAGCGTGTGTGGCGGCAACCAGGTGAGGAGTACAAAGACAAGTGTGTCTTGCCTACAGTCAAACATTATTTAGGGAGTGTCATGGTTTGGGGCTACATGAGTGCTGCCAGCACTGGGGAGCTACAGTTTATTGTAGCTGTGACATACTGAAGCAGAGCATGATCCCCTTTCGGAAACTGGGCCACAGTTAAATAAATGGTTTTATTTCAGGTGACTACCTGTTGAAGCTCATCGAGAGAATGCCAAGAGTGTGCAAAGCAGTAATCAGAGCAAAGGGTGGCTATTTTGAAGAAACTAGAATATAAAACATGTTTTCAGTTATTTCACCTTTTTTTGTTAAGTACATAACTCCACATGTGTTCATTCATAGTTTTGATGCCTTCAGTGAGAATCTACCAATGTAGATGGTCATGAAAATAAAGAAAACACATTGAATGAGGAGGTGTGTCCAAACTTTTGGCTGTATTGCTCCCTTGAACCCCTGTCCACGACTCCAGACACCAGGTAAAAGTCCAAACGATGACTTTATTAAATTGCCACAGTGCACAAAGCACAATCTCCTCCACTATATTTATAAATAACAAAACACTAATCACAAATAAACAATCCTCCAATTCCCAGATGCGTTGCCACCCTTCCACCCAGCTCAGCTCGCCGTCTGGGAGCTCCGATAGTCCTTTTATTCTCCCTGACCCAGAAGTGTTCCCAATCCCCAGTCCATGTGATTCAATATCACTTCCAGGTCAGGTACAAGTCCTTCTTCTTTAACCCGGAAGCACATCGCTCTTCCTTTGACGCATTTCCGGGTTATAGTGCACAAAGAGGTCTTCGGTCCTCCCTGCAGCTCCTTCTTGCGACCCCTGTGGTACCCAGCAGGGCTGAGGATAAAAACTACAAAGTCCATGATTCCCTCCTGGTCTTCGGGGCACCTCCATACTGTAGGGAGGGCTCCATCTGGTGGCCTGGGGGTTTTGCCCGAGATGACAAGCCAGCCAAATACCACAATATATATTATATAACTGGAGTCTGACAGGACCACCCTATTGGCTGTGAGGCTGCTGTTTAATTTCTAAATAAAAGATACCACATTTGCCTCTTATACAAAATAAATGGTGCTGCTCACAAATGTCACAGCTACTTCATAAAAGACTAACACATTCTTGTATAAAACGTATTGAATGCTGAAGAATTATTTAGCAGATGAGCCATTAATATTACTATATAACATTAATATAAGACAATTCAACAGCTGATAAGCACCAGTTCAGCTTTTGGACTTGAGATGATGTTTTGCCAGTAGAGAACTTGATCTCAATCTTGTAATTTTGCTGTCTCAAATACTTTTACGGCCAGGCTGCTAAATCCAAGGGATTAATTTAGTCTTTTAACTGGGCAAAGTTAAGAAACAGGCAGTAGTAAGTAATGCTTCATTTGAACAAAGAAAAATACTCTGCATATAGAAGACCAGATAAATGATGTGATCATATGAACAGAAGTAACTAAATAATGTAGATCCTCGCATCGGGCCAAATTCTCATTTTTGCCATAGACAAGCTCATTACTAGTATCAGTTCTAGCAAAACAGAATATGGAAAGGATGTGTATTGATATCACTAACAAACATGGGACTTCTGGACTCCCAGCCTGTGGCTGCATTCATGTCCAGACTGGACTCTCCTTTATCATTTGTCTTCTTCATGCAAATTTCACTTACAATTTCCTTAGGCAAAGCATTTTCATGCAATGCATAATTTAACAGTAATTACCCAACCGAAAACATAGCTGCAATACTGACCAAGTGACACAAGCATTCATCCCCAGAATTACTAGCTGTTGTTAACATTTTGAGTCACAAATGGAAATATTGTTATCCTTTTGTATCAAACAACTGTTTTAGTTGTCCAGAATAAATGCCACGTAGACCAAAGTATACAAACCCATTCTGTTTTTTTCCACATCCTAACTTTAAAAAGCAAACATGCCCCTATTTTTGCTGACTTAATAGCACACAATGAAGATCTATGAGAAGGTATTCTGTCCTTCTACCATAGTCTTACCCAATCTGAACAAGTAAGATAAGATATCTCTAGCAATTGCTGGGTCCTCTTCCCTGTAGCATCCAGTGGGGCATTTTATGGTTCCTTCAAGTTTGTTTGTTGTCTGTCTCTGTTCTCTCTCCCTTCTTCCACCTCCATAACAACTTTATTCAGATATCTAGGCATTGATTTTTGTCCTTTAAAAAAATATATTCATCTCCAATTACTGTTGTGTCTTTAAAATACTAGACTCTCTCTAACTCTCTGCCCTTGTTTAGCCATTATTAAACTGAATGTTTTTTGTGCTGTGTAAATTTTGTTAGCACCCCAAATCCCCCAAAACTACTGGTCTAGAACCAGTTGAGTTTATAAACAAGGTTATGTCATTTTGTAACCCACTTACTCCAGATCAAGTGTTGGGAGGTGGGAGTGCTGGAGCCTATCCCAGCTAGCATAGGACACAAAGCAGGAACAAACCCTGGACAAGCCAGTCCATTGCAGGCTGAACACACACACAACCAGCCCCAACCACACACTAAGGCCAATTTAATGTCTCCAATTTACCTAACCTGCATGTCTTTGGAGGGAGGAAACCTGGTTAAGTGTATAGCATGTTCAAAAAGGAACAGTAATGCTTATTTAAAGGCAATGTTTAATGTTAATACTTTTTACTTAAAAAGGAATTTGTATTTTGGACAGTCTGTGTTTAAGTTTAGTAGAGGAGACTTAAGATTATTATTTACTAATAACAGTTATAATAATATAAATGTCTGTGATGTGAATGTGTTAATAATACAATGCTTTGCAGTGTACAACATCTTGATACTTGATATTTTTATCAATTTTTTTTACATTGATTTGTGATAAATACATTGATGAGGGTTGTGGTAAAGTGAGGTCTGCGGCTGAATGGTGTCTTTAAATAATTACTACTTAAATAATCACACCTGTGTCTTTGTCTGGGTGTGGTAGCGTGGCGAGAGCAGTTCCCATGCACGATGCAGGAGCGAATGACTGTGCACTTAATGCACAGGTGCAGGATCATCCGTGACCCTAAATGGCGTCGGGAGCTGCTGATTGCCACAGCTGTGCCACATTCCCACTTTAAAAAGGGAAGCGTGAGTACAGGAAGAAAGGAGATAAAAAGAAACAAAAGACCAGAGAAGAGGATGGAGGTTAAGGAACGGAAGAAGAGAGGAAGGAGGGCGAGAAAGAGTGAGCAGATATATTGAGAGGAAACAGGCAGACTGGTGTGGAGCCCCAGGAAGGAGCATGTGGCTGGTGCTCAGGAGTGGGCTCAGGAGTCACTCCTGTTGAACAACCAGGAAGCAGGAGTGACCACTAAGCTCAGGAGAGCACACTCACCGTGAGAAGCCAACGAATTAGCCGTGGTGGGAAGACAGAGCACTTTTTCCCCAGGTGGAGCCTAGAAAGGCAGCAGTGGGTGTGGCGGCAGACACCATAGGATTTGTAATGGGGACACAGGCCAGGAGAAGAATGGTGCAACATATTGGTACATATGGACAAATAAAGTATGGTGTAGGAAAAAGTAGATAAAAACAGAAAAAAAAATTGGAAACATTCTATGGCCATATTAGTGAGAAAGTTTAAAATTCCTGGAATACCTGACTAATGAATGGTAAAAGGATTCAAATGATGTTAATGGTGACAGTGGGTAAAA
This sequence comes from Polypterus senegalus, assembly GCF_016835505.1. Classification (NCBI taxonomy): domain Eukaryota; kingdom Metazoa; phylum Chordata; class Cladistia; order Polypteriformes; family Polypteridae; genus Polypterus; species Polypterus senegalus. Next base: position 38,583,383 of record NC_053161.1, read on the forward strand.
ATGACATATTAGCTTTCAAGGCGGACCGATTAGTTGGTATCAGACATGCTCTTTCGCAACCTGTATATCTCCTGGCCATCTCTGATTGGAGATTTAATTTGAAAATGTGTGTGATTAATAAGAGTAGTGATTACTGTATTTGGAAAATTCAGAAAACAAAAACTCTTTGACTGTCTTTAGGCCATGTCGTATACTGCTGTAAAAATCTGGATTTGTTTGATGCTAGTTAGAAGAACAGAAATCAAGTGCAAGAAAAAAACTCCTCTCAGTCGTTCATTATTGCAGCTGTATGTCCACCTTATAGCACCCCAAAAAGCTCTCTTTTTCAACTTCCGTCTCTTCTATTTCTCTGCATCCCTCACACGGCCAATGACAATGCAAAAATATCCGCTGTTAAGGTAAATGTAGTGCAACCTTAAAACATAACTTTTACAGAACCTTAATAAACTTACAAATTTGTAATAGCTGAACAAATTGTTCAAATAAGCAGTTTTTCTGCACATGTTAAAATAACCTGGATTTGTCTTACTAGATTCAAGATGCACTGTTGTTTTGTTGCTTTGTAGTGGAAGGTGTAAATGTCTGTTTTTGGTTTTTTTTTTTCAATAATATTTTAAGCATTTCATGTTTTCTTATTCTATAAACATAATTTTCCATACTTCTTAATGCACTTCTGTGGTGTGTCTGTTTCCTTTGAAGAATGTTTTAAGAACAGCAATTAGCAAAACAGCAATTTTCCTGACACAATGAGAACGTATTGATTCAGCTGTTCAAAAGCTTCTCAGAGCCTCCTAAGGTGGTAAGTTGATACACTGATTCTCATGACTTGTTTTTGAGAAAGACAGTGAGAGTCTTACAACCTCTTCTCATTGGCGTAGAGCTTTTGAGAAACCAGCCTTTGGTCTTTTATCTCAATCTCCATCTCTTATTGATTTTTTCTATCCAAATTTCTCTCTCATATCACATTTTCCCTTCCCTGGATTGTTCCACTAACTCTTTTAATTTGATCCATCAAAGGTTGTTTTCATTGGGTACTACCACTGCTAAACTGGAAATTAGGTGTTGCTCGAAAACCCCCCTTTTTATCTTCAGACTCTTGGAATTTATTTTTTATAATCTGATTTTTCTTGAGCTTTCATCATCTGGAAGCAAATGTCTGTCTAGCCTAAAAATTAGGAAATGCTGTTCATTCACCAAACTTGTGGGTGGCAATCAGGTGGTCTGTGACAATTGAAGCCTGGCTTTCTTCTTTCCTTTTCCTGTGACCCACTACACTCATTGGTTTATTACACAGGATCCATATTGTAATTCTTGTCTTTGTATAATTTTGTCCTCTAACAGAGTGACGGTGGGCGACAAATGGTACCAGTTCTGGTGGATTGGGGGGAGTTATCTAGTAAATGCATATGTCCTGATTCTTTTTATTTATTCTTTTAAATAAATAACTGATCACAATAAACTCTCTATTTCCCTCTCTTGCAAATAATGTTTGCACCTCTGCCTGCTGGCATAAGAAAATATGTGTTGTACTACCAATGTATATGTTTCATTCCCTCACTCTCTCAGAACCCCCATCTCATGCCATCTTTTCATCCCTAGCAACCCTTTACCCACCAAGAAATCCACCACACTTCTTGCAGCTTAACGTGGTTGTCTATTAATTTGTGATTAACTTGATTTCACTCTTAGATCATAGTTTGTTGCTATTTAACTAACTCTTCAAGTAAAGTAGATACTACCTTTCATTTAAAATTAAAACATATATGCAAAAATGATAATATTTTGGATGCTAGTAGGCAAGCGTTATCCCTAGACAGGACACGAGTCCATTGCATTTGGATGTCCTGTTGACATTCTTTAAATGGTGGGTGAATAGGTAAATTAGTGTAAATATGTAACTCCTTTAGTTATGCCATGACAATGAAGAGGATATAACAGAATTCAGACATTTTCAGTACAGTCATTTCAGTGGTTAAGTAAAGGTATTAATATAGAAAGAATGAACATGTGACCTGAGCACAAATGATGCACAAACACAAGGGACAGCCAGAACACATTAAATAAATTAAACATATTTGTTAAAATTCTTACAGATTTATTGTTTAAACAGCCCTCCACTCCCTCACCAGTGGCAAGAGACAACAAAATGCTTTTAATGAAAAATGACATTGGGTTTGAGATAGGAGCGATATATATATATATATATATAAAAAAGAGGACAATGATTTTTAACAAAACAATCATTCAAAATTCTTCATTGCAAAATGTTTTCAAGGTTAGTGCTCATTCACAGTTACTCAACAAAGCTATATTTTTTGATTATCAAGTCAAGTCAAGTGGGTTCATTGTATACCATCCACACACAGTATGGCAGCATAAGTTGCCAGTAGCTCCCCAGGACAGCGGTGCAACATACATATAAACACAGTACACATGCAAGTCAGGTGAAGAACTATAATATAAAGGACTAAGTTTATACAAAAATAAATGGTAAATGAGTAGATAGTACATTGAAATAAATACAGTATTAATAAACAAATAATAAAAACAAGAGTAGTAACAAATATAAACCATATAAATATGCTACTAGGAGCAGATCTGAGGGGAGAGGGACAGCACTAAGTTTAGATTCTAGACAGCTAAGGGGTAGAAGCTACTGCAGAACATGGTCTGGATGTTATGGTACCTTCAGCTAGATGGAAGTGCAACAAAGAGACGATGAGAAGCGTGGGAGCAGTCCTTCACATTGCTGTAGACTTTGTAGGTGCAGAACTTAATAAAGATATCTTTAATGAGAGGCAGAGGAGTCCCAATGATGTTTTATTCTGTGTGCACTATTTGTTGTAGGATCTTGCGGTCAGAGACACTGCAGTTCCCAAACCAGACAGTGATGCAGTTGGTCAGAACACTTTTCAACTTTCACTTTCAATTCATCTCTGTAGAATGTGGTGAGAATGGTGTGGAGGTGGGGGTTAGCCTTGCCCCTCTCAGTTGCAGAGGAAGTGGAGATGCTGCGGCATCTTCATGGCTATAGAGTTGGTCTTAATTGACCAAGTTAGGTCAACTGCCATGTGCACACCAAGGAATCTGGTGCACTTGACAGGAGAGCATGGGCCTTCTTGAACTCAAAAATCATCTCTTTTATCTTTTCCACATTAAGATACTGATTGTTGCACATGCACCAGTCCACTGATCATTATATCTCCATTCTGTGAGGTAACTCTTCCCAATTGCTAAAAAGACCCACCACTTTTGTGTCTTAAGAAAACTTAATGATGGTGTCAGAATGCAGGGTCCAATTACTTATTCTCTAAGAACTCTATATCATAATTATAATGCTATGTCCTTACAAATCTACTGTAACTAACAGTAAAACACATCTTCCCTTATTACATGTTCCTGAATTTTTCAAGTTATGCCATGACCTGAAGAATGTACTTTTGCGTTCAAGTCTTATGCTTAATTACTATCATCATTATGTCCGCAGCTTTTATTAAAGTATCATATACATATTATATTAAAAAATACAAACAAGTGATTCACAAAAGGGTAATGAGCAAGGGGGTGCTTATTATAATGGTCTTCCTCTGAAGATAATGTTAAAGTAGATTAATACTTTTTTGTTATATTCAAAGAGAATCAAATCAATAATCGTGTGACAGACAGACCATAGCATTTTATATATCGAGACAGATTCTAGGTTAATCACTTTAAGAATCCTCAGAAAAGGAGGCCATGAATATTAACCTTTAGTGGACCCTTATCATTATTGCAGAGAAAAAGTATATTTGTGGCATATGAAAATGCAGAACATTGAGATGTCTTATAGGCAATTAGAGAAGTCTGATTGAGATGGTGCAGGTCAGCTCCTTTCTTCCTCTGCCATTTTGGATGCTTCTTGAACCCAACTCAGTCGATAATCATGACCGGGATGAGCTAAGCAAATGAGGACAAACACACACTAACATAGGGGAATGGTGTAAAAGTAAACAGTGCTTTTATTAAAATAATTAAAAAAAAAAAAAACAAGCAACCAAAAACTGCAGTGTAAAATAGTCAATAAATAAATAAATCATCAATAAGAACAAAGTTTCTCTATAGAGGGTAAAATGAAAATACCCATTCCATTAAAAACAAGGTTACAATACAGGAAGCGGTCTTTAAAAACCCTGAGCCCTGGTGCTGTCTTTTAAAACCTGGCCGTCTTCTTCACTTAACCTAAAGTGGGTCCTGGCCTATCTGGTAGTTCGGCCCACCTCCAGCACTGTTCCTGGGCTCTGGCCCTTCCATCTCTCTCTGGCTTCAGGCAGGGCACCCCATTAAGCCTCCGACTCTCATTGCCAGGCTTATGTCCCTGTGGTCCACGGTGCCACCCAATGAACTTCTCTCTCAACCTCTCCTTCCCCTGCAACCATGCTGCCTCACTGCGGTGAGTCACTACAATGGAGCAGTGTTGCAGCCACTTCAGCTACTCAGGTCAATCAGCTGAAGTGGTCATCATCCCCCAACCAACATTCACCAACTCCAAGGGACTTCCTCTTGGCTGTCTGCCTTCTCCATCTTCCTTACATTCACTTTCACCATATCTCCACCTCCTGTCCTCCCTCTCCCCATCTTTTATCCTCCTTGAGTTTTTTCATCATCTTTTTTTTTCTTCTCAATCAGCCTTTTTCCTTCCTTCCTAACTCTCATGCCGGCTTGTTCTTATGAGTCTTTGTTTGTGCATTGGCTCAATCGCATACCGCAGGAAGCCAATGAAGCAATTGAGGAAGACCGCACCTTGACGCGCAGGTGCGTCTTGCCCCAATTACTTCACCAACTCCCCGGAGCTGCATAAGCACGCACCCACGGAGAATGAGCCAGCTAATTGATTGTTTTTTTATTAAAATTGCCACTTTTTCCTGAGCCGCAGAACCACTATACCCCACTGATTAAGAATAATAAAAATCAGCTTCTTAAAAATTATATTATAGATACTAGGTAATTCTTGTAAAGTATGTTCTGAGATTTTTTAGGTAAGGAATACCTGATTTTTTAGGTTAAGCAGTTACTTCAGGTAAGGAAAACAAAAGTTTTGAGGTAAGGTTTTTATGCTCACTGATCATGGCACCAGAGAGTGATGATGTGTTGCATGTTGATTAGCTCATGTAAGTAAGAATTTTAATGTACTCTGTACTGTAATGACCATACAAACCAATAATACTATAATATAACACAGTCAGATCCACAGAGCCCACTCAACTTCTCACCCACACTCGTAGTCACACTGAGCAAACTTAAAATCTACAGTCAACCTAAACAGCACATGTTTGTAACAGTTAAACTAAGAAAGATTTTATAGGTTATGACAAACTGTGACATTCCCTTATCAAATCTGTCCAAATCACAGGCCATGTTTTCACTGGAAACAATTGACCAGCTTGCAGTTGTTCATGAACTGAACAGTCCCTATGGATGTACTTAATTAAAGAAAAAGATTATAGGTTTGGAGACAAGATGCCTGGAGGGCATTTGGATTCTAGTGGCACTAGAAGACATTTCCCTGAGACTAACTATAAATTGCTAAGAGGAATTTTTAACCAAAATGAGGTTTAAACTACGTCCGCTGACCCAAATTGTATAACAGAATTCATATGCTGATTAACAGTTACCAGGAAAAAAAAAAAAACAATACAGAGGGGAAGAACATACCAGGAAAACTTCTGAATTTATCATTTTGACAACTTTTAGATTTAAAAGAATTTTAGGTACTGGGCATGCAGTTTTAGGTATGGTGAGGCAGTTAGTCAGTGATGATTTCTAAAGGATACACAATCCTGATTTAAATTATGCTCTCGTTTTCTATGTGGAGTTTGCACGTTCCTCCTGTGTCTTTGTGGGTTGTATTATACTTACTTGTATTATACTTGTGAATTTCCCCTTGGGATTAATAAAGTATCTATCTATCTATCTATCTATCTATCTATCTATCTATCTATCTATCTATCTATCTATAGTTTTCCTACTACATCCCTATAATGGCCGCAGCGTGATTGAATGAGAGTGTTTGCTGTGCTATGAACTGGTGCCCTGTGCTGCTGGAGTGGGTGTCATATCTTTGAGACGTTCATACCTTTAAACTGAAAATATTTAAAAGCTCTACAAGAGGTTTTATTCCTCCAGAATTTACAATATTCTGATTAGCCACATTAAATGAGTGCAATCTTGGAATTTATTTAGAATACTGTATATTTAATGTTTAAGAAATGCTTTCATGTGATAACTGCACCACACAAGGCTTCCTTGAACAGTTTTAAAAATTTTTTCCCCCAGTGTTTTCAGCATGAGGTGCCACTTTCAAGAACTATAGTTGTAGATACCTGTAATTTTTTGTTTTTCTCACTATATATATTTAATCTCTGTCCATTTCGTATTCCATTAGACTCTAATATACTGTAAGCATTGTCACTATAAATATATGCAGTGTACATTATTTAAAAACGGTATATATGGTGTAAAACTAAGAGGCAGAAAACATATGAATGGTTAGGCAATCAGACTGAATCCTCATTTAATAATCTATATCAGACCAGTACAATATTAAAAACAAAATATTCACGCTCTTCAGTTACGCCAATTTGCTTACCTGCTTGGTTGTTCCTAAAATGAATGACTTCCTATGTTGCTCCCCATTTTGTAGCAGAGATGGGACTGGAGGTATGAACACAGTTATTTGTTCAGATTTGGGGGTGGGAAAAGAAGTCAAGTAGGTGGCTGTGAATTGACTAAATTCTTCCTCAGTGTACCCCTTAAATCACTCCCTGTAAAAGCTGCACTAGGCCCACACATGACAATGAATTTAGGTGAAGCATATGCTTGTAGAGGACTAATGCAGTGTCCAGTGCTGGTCACCACTGCATGGCATCAAATTTTCATGTGTAGTTCCTAGTTGGTGGTATGATCTGCCCATCTTTATTTGAAATTCTGTCCCCCTCAATGTGTTTAGGAAGTGTTTGAACACTCTTCTTATCTAATTGACATTAGCTATTAGGTTTTGTAACCTAGGAATTGCTACTACCTTGTATTTTGTTCTGAACTCTTCTATTGTGGTGATCAATTTTGGAATCTTGTCCTGTAACACTTGTCCCCAAACAGTCCCCAGACTGATGTTTATTCGATTACATTGACTTCTTTGTAAGTCACTTTGGATAAAAACATCTGCTAAGCAAATACACGAAAATGTAAATGGTTTCTGCATTGTGTCTGATGTTGCCAAGCTATGCACCAGCTCTCTCTAAGAATAAGTGGATTAGAAAAGGATGGATGTTACTTTTGTCATTCTTACCTTAACAAGGAAGGCTTTGTTCTCAGAAATGCAATAAACTGTTTTTGTGGAGAACTTACTGTAGATCTTAAAGTCTTTAGTTCTGTACTTTCCAGAAAACAATGTGGTCGTCAAACTAAATGACTCAATCTTGAATACTTTAAATGTCCTATAAATGCTGATATGTGATGACCCTATAAATGTAAATTATTCATTGTCACAAGCAGCATTTTTATGCTTTAACATTCCTTTGATAGACTACCTTGGCAATTTGTTACTAGCAGCCTGAGGCTTTTGGCCTTCAGCAGCCTTATGGGTCTATTGACCTTAGAGCCAACCCGATTTCTAGGGATTGTCCAGTTATAAGATCTAGCATTTGCAGTAAAATCCTGGAATGAAAAAAAAAGAAAAACACTGCGCTACTGTTCTGGCTTCCCTCTGGAAACACTGTGAAGCAGAAGTTGTTCCGCTGAGACCTGCTTTCTGTGTTAGAGACAGAATCATGCTCCTCCAGCCGCCTCTGCAATTTGTCGGTCGGCTTCCCAAGAGCTGAATGCAAATCTTAACCGGAGGAGATGAGCGTAGCCTGAAGCCTCCTGGTAAGGAAGGATATCCTTTTTAGTTGCTGCTGTGGAAACCTGGAGGGGAGCAAAGTAAGCTAATTCAAATCGCCAGCAGTAAGACTCTGCAGTTTTCACCAGATATTTTGCAGGAGGAAGTTTGCTGCAGGTATAAGTGAACACTATAGAAGCACAGCTCCATCTGCCTTCTGGAGCCTCCATCTTATTTCACCAGTGGTCTGGATTGTTTTCCATACTTCAAGATGTTAAAAAGTTAGTCTTATTTTTCATAGGTGTTTTCGAGAGCTAGATTGCACACATCAATATCATTGTGCGATATGTGTTTATCAGAAATGTGATAAGATAATCCTTACAAACTGACGCCCTGATTCATTTTTATTGAAAGGGTTACTTAAGAATCAAGGATGTTTAATAAATAATCATCTGTTTAAGGAAAAGACAAACAAATCAATGATACAAGTAATTATACCTGCATGCAGGCAGCTCATGCACCTGCAAGTATATCATACATTCAAGCATAATACATTTTCCTAAGTAAAATATCATTATTTTTCATTAATTTACTTGAGCAGATTTAGCTTAATTCACTTCCAATTTAGAATAATCTTTGTTCTTCATTTGACTTTTGATCCCCATTTTCTTATCATAAAGAGTGGAGTCTTTCATATTAATACCATTAAGGGTTTAAAGGTGAACTGAGTTACAGTCCAGCTAGGAAATGTAATGTTACAAATGTAGGTACTTGGATGACATGACTCATTATTCATGAACATTGCAGCCACTGATAAAAGACATTTTTAATTACATCCATACAATAAGATGACTAGAGAAACCTTTGATAAAAAAGTTAATTATTATAAGTATTTAGGTTTGTTTTAAATAATTAAAAACACGATTTTCCACGGATTTTTCTCCTTTTGGAAGGTGCTATACGTTTGATGCTTCAATCTAACACTCTTGACACAGCACTTAGAAAGTTAATTAAACATGTCACAAAACTGATTTTATTTTATTTCTAATAAGGACAAAAATAGTTAAAAAAAAAGAAAAACAGAATTTGACACAAAATGCTACTATCCCTCACCTATCTTCGATAAAGCCAAGAAGTTCACAAGTATTCCATAATGAAAATCAGTAAAGAGAATCTTCAAATTTGCTATGAATTAATATTTTATAATAAATGCCAGAATTATAGTTTTTTCACGTACTGCAGGATCTTTCTTAGTTGATATCTGGTTTGTTGATTCAGAAGAGCCCTTGAGGTGCCGTGGAGCTGATTTGATAAGTGTAGATACTGCTATCAGAATTGATTATATAAGTATTTATATATATATATATATATATATATATATATATATATATATATATATATATATATATGAATGATACATTTTGTTTAAATTTTTTAACTTGTGTAACTAATGAATTTATACCATTTATAACTAATGTAAATTGTACATATTTATAAATAAACTTATAATTTTCCCTGTGGTGGGTTGGTGCCCTGCCCAGGGTTTTTTTCCTGCCTTATGCCCTGTGTTGGCTGGGATTGGCTCCAGCAGACCCCTGTGACCCTGTAGTTAGGATATAGCGGGTTGGATAATGGATGGATGGATTATCTTTTTCCATAGTTTTACTAATCTTTAATAAAATAAAAAATCATGATACATTTTTAAAAGAAAACATTTTGGTTGTTCAAAAGTGACTGTTTGATAATCAAATGTATATTTTAACACAGTTTAGTATCACCTAACATTTTCAGTGTATGTCTTGCCCCAGATCTCCATCCCCAGTTCCTGTT